>NC_135885.1:83425129-83617399 GCF_964194155.1 Cetorhinus maximus | reverse complement strand
GGCTGATCAGAAGGATCTGGGGGTAGTTGGGGGGGGATCAGGTGGTTAGCCGGCAGGGTGATCAGGGGCCGGGTGGACGTTAGTCAAGGGGGTGGGGGAGTAGTTGGGTCGTTGGGAGGGTAGTCGGGGGTGTGGGGGTTTAATTGATGGGGTGGGGAGTACTCATGGGGTCGGGAGGGTAATCAGGGCTGCAGGGGGTTAACTGAGGGGGTGGGGGAATAGTTGTAGGGCTGGGAGGGTAATCAGGAGTGTGGGGGGGTCCAGTAGGTGCTTCTGGGGTGGGGAGGGAAGAGCCTTCAGTGCCATAGTTACCCAGGAGTTAGAAGTGGTTTTAATTGTTCTAACTGATCCTGGGTAGCTATTCTGCTAAGTGAGTGGAAACCATCTGAGGTTTCTGATTTAAATCAGAGTTTTCGATGGTTCCCAGTGCAGGGTAACTGCCCATCAGAAGTTTGAACTTCCCGGGCAGTCCCAGCGCATCTTCTGGGGTACCTCCCTGGTATGACCCTGGAGATTAGAAGTTCTGGGCCATTATATTAAATATTTATTTATTAATTATGCAAGTACTTAAAAAGGTTGGCAGCGCTCAAACTAGAAAAATCAATTAGGATGCATCCCAGTTTGCTGAAGGAAATAATGGAGGCCCTGGCAAGAATCTTTCAATTCTCCTTAATTATGGAAGTAGTGTGAGAGGACTGGAAAATTGTACTTGCTGCATTGTTGTTCAAAAAAGGGGAGAGGATTAAACCTGGCAACTACAGGCCAATCAGTCTAACATTAGCAGCTGGGAAACTTCTAGAGTCCATAATCCAGGATGAAATCAATTGTCACTTTGAGAACATAGGGTAATAAATGGCAACTAACGTGGATTTGTCAAAGGAAAATCTTGTCAGACAATTTAATGGAATTCTTTGACGAAATAACAGAGTTGATTGTGAAAATAGTACAGTTGATGTTGAGTAAATTAACTTCAAAATATGCAGACTAAATCTGCATTTATTGTTTGGGGTACATGATAGTGTCTACATAATAGATTAATTAGCAAAATTGATTCTCATGGGATTAAAAAAAAAAATTCTTTCGCGTTATCAACAGTCAGAGATTGCAACTCTTTCGAGTACAATCACAGTTCTTGGTTTCCAGGAGTGGGACATGAACCCACAACCCTCTGATTCAAAGGCGAGGGTGCTATGAACTGAGCAGTGGTGGTGTGAACAGGAAATTGGCTAAGAGACAGAAAACAGGATGTACTGATGAATGGTTGTGTTCCAGGCTGGATGGAACAGAGGTGTCCCCCAAGAGTCAGGATTAGGACCACTGCTCCTTTTGATAGATTCATGAACTGGACTTGCAAATGACGAAACTTGGGAATGCAGTAAATAGCGATGAGAGTAATAGCAGACTTCAGGTGGACATAGCCAGACTGGTGAAATGGATGGAAACATGGCGGATGAAATTTAATGCAGAAAAGTGAAGTGATGCACTTTGGAAGGAAGGATGAGGAGGGACAACATTAGTTACATGACACAGTTTTAAAGGGGGTGAGACCTTGGGCAGGATTTTCTGTGCAAGCTTCTGAATCCTGTCATCAGGCTCAAATGTAGGCCAGAAGCCTGCACTGTGTGGGAAACAATCACTCGGTGTGATTTTCCCTGGGGTGGCCAATTGAGGACAGTGGGCAGCATCTCAAAGTTAGAGGGTCAATCAGCTGCCTTCCAGCTTGAAAGGAGCACTAGGCTGTGATGGCCCAAATAAAGGTTCAAAATAGCTTCAAAATGGAGGTGCCCTCTCTCAAACCTTTTTGAATTTAAAATTTAAAAAAAGGGTTTTGCTACCAGGCCACCACTTTTGGGAGACCCCTCTACAGGGTGGCCTGAGGCTGCTGCTGCACCTAAGCAGGGAGGCCTAGGCATGCCTGGAGTGCTGACCTCCTGTTCTGTCACCAGGAACCTAGCTCCAGACATCTAAACTGACCCACACTGCCTGTGGGAATCAGCAGGCCAACTGGAACCAGTAGGCCTCTGTTAACAGGCAGTTAATTACTTTAATAGGCTACCCATTCTGCCCCCTGCCCATCCCACTTGCAGGTAAATGGCCCAGGACAGGTTGGAGCCAGGGAAGTAGTACAAAGGCCGTCGGTGTTATTTTTAGCTCCCGTGTGCAGCCCCAGTAGGGCCTAAAAATCAGGTCCATGTGGTTCACATTCACAAGGTGGCCGGAGAAGGCAATAAGGTCATTAAAAAAACACACAGGATCCTTGAATTCATAAACAGAAGCATGGAGGAAAAAAGAAAGATATTATGCTAAACATTTACAATTAAGAATGACACTTTAGGATAGATGTCACCATCTTGGAGGGGGTGGATGAGTGGCAATCAAGAGTGATGAGGTACCACAAGTCAATGCCTAATTTAAGAAGGGAGATGGAACATGTCCAAGGAATTATAACGCGGTCAGTTTAACATCAGCGGTAGGAAAAGTCTTGGAATCCCCACTGAAGGAGAGAATGAAAGAACATCTCAAAGCCAAAAATATAATAAAAATAGTCAGCATGGATTTCAAAAGGGAAGGCCTTGCTTAACTAACCATGTCGAATTTTTGGACAAGGTTTAAAAAAAGAGTAGACAAGGGTAATGTAGTATATGTAATTTATCTAGATTTTCACAAGGCCTTCATAAAGATACCACATTAATAATCTAATGAATAAGGTCAGAGAATGCAGAGCTAGGGGACAAAGTACCAGAATGTATAGCTAGCAGGCCTCAAGACAGAAAGCAGAGAGTAGAGGTAAAGGGTAGTTATTAAGAGTGGCAGAAGGTGGGGAGTGGGACACTACAAGGATCAGTGGTGGGACCACTGTTGTTCATGAGTTGTAGTAACAATTTGGAATTTAAAACAAAACAATTTCTAAATTTCCAGGTGACTCCAAATTGAGGGAGATGCTGAGAATGACTGCAACAAATTACAAAAAGAAGTTAATAAACTTGCAGAATGAACATAAAATTGGCAAATTAATTTCAACACAAATATTATATTTTGGCAACAAAAATAAGGAGATTGCATATTACCTAGAAATTAAGAACCTAAATGGGGTAGAGGAGCAATTGGGGTTGGGGAACATAAACACAGATCACTAGAAGTAGCAACACAGGTTAACAAGAATTGGAAAGTAAAGAAGCTTTGCTAAACCTGTATTGAACCTTGGCCAGGCAACATCTGGAGTACTGCGCACAATTCTGGTCGTCATAGTATAAGAAAGGCATAGGGCAGAATTTTCTGCCTGTCGGGTGGGCGGAGCAGGAGCGGCTGCGGAGCTGATCGGCGCCCGTGATCAGGGCCGCGCCACCATTTTACGTGGGTGGGCCAATTAAAGCCCACCCAGCGCATTTCTGACTCCTGTGAATAGCGGGAGTGTGCGGGCTGTGGCGGGCGTGCACAGACCGCCGGGTCCAATGGCGACCCGGCAGTCTGTTTAAAGGAAGGCCTAGCAGCCTCCTGTAGGCTGCTCACAATGGCCACATCCAGGTCACACCACAGGGCACGCTGGAGGGAAGGCCACAGGAGCAGGGCAGGCTGCAGGGTAGGCCAGCGGGGGGCCAATGTGCCCCTCGTTTTTCTTATGACTGCCTTGCTGCCCTCCTCGAGGAGGTGGCAGCACAGCGGGAGGTGTTGGTCCCCCAGGACGGGAGGAGGAAGCCCCCCCACATGACTAAACGTGCCTGGGAGGAGGTGGCGGAGGTGGTGAGCTCCCGCGACGTGGTGCAGCGCACCTAGATCCAGTGCCGTAAGCGCTTCAACGATTTGTTGTGCTCTGGCAGGGCAAGTACCATGTTGGTGTTGGGCATTTAACCCAGCAGGTAGACTTAACCTTTGAGGGGCCTCCCCCAAAAAGTCTTACTGTCATGACTGCATTGAATCATGTTGGGCATTTCTCGTACGCTGAGTGGGCAAGCAGATAGTGCCCATGCTTACATCAGCCTCAGTGGGCCGTGAGGAGATGAGTTCTCCCCCACACTCTGTGTTGCTCTTAGTCGCACATGACTGGTCTGGGGGCAACCTGCAGGAGATGCAGCTCGACACATACTCATAACTCCAACACATGTCCTGTTCACGGTGATGAGATGGTGGAAAGGGGACCCTCAAGGTGTCATGGCCAAGAGCCATCTGCTGCTCTCCACGCTGCATGTAGTTGCGCCTCCTTGCTATGGGAGCAAATACCGTGTGTTTCCTAAAGTGATGTATGCAGAATGTGTCCAAAGTGGCCGTTGAGGGGTGGTTGGGAGCAGGCATACTATCTTTGTGTGACTGATCAGCATTATCAGGGAGAGGAGGCACTGGAGGCCTGATATGGGCCACTGTGGTTGGGGTGTGGCATGCGTGTGCAGAGTCCATGTGCGATTAGCCACAGTGAATGGCCTCTGTTTATCAGGAGAAGAATGCTCACAATGCGTGTGAGCATTCGCGGACTGGAGGCGGCCAGGCTCGCCTCATGATGTTAAGCCGCTTTGGGTAGGAGGCCTTGGAGCTTAAGATGCGCCATGCGCCCAGGTCAACTGGTGTCGGTGAGGCTGGGGTGGAATGGCCAGGTATTTGAGGCCAACAATGAGATTCGCTATGTCCTCCCAACGTCCATAGCACTGGTGATTGTTTGATTCGTTATTGTTGCAACATTGCTCATTCACAGGCTGATAGAGTCAGAGGTGTGAGCCATAGACAAAGGTCCCTCGGCCCTTCAAAGATGCGCATCTCTAGCACCTTCCAAAGTTGCCTTATCCCATTTCCGACCACTATCCCCATGGCCTTGTATGCGGCATCGCAACTGCACATCCAAATACTTATTACATGTTAGGAGGGTTTCTGTGTCCATCACCCCTTCAGCCAGTGCGTCCCATATTATTGTGTGCAAAAGTTGCTCATCACATCACCTGTCAACCTCATGCCCCTTATCTTAAATCTATGCCACCTGATTACTCATCCCTCCGCCAAGGGGAAAAGTTCCTTTCTGTTGACCCTATCTATGCTCCTCATAATGTTATAAACCTCAATAATGTCACCCCTTAATCTCCTCTGCTCCAGAGGAAATAACCCCAGTCTATGCGATGTCTCCTCATAAGCCAAACTCTTCAGCCCAGCCAGCATCTTGGTCAACGACTTCTGCACTTTCTCCACTCCAATCACATCCCTCCCGTGAAGCGCATTTCACAACTGCACGCAGAACTATAGCTGTGGCCTAGGCAGCATTTTCTGCACTTGCAACATGACCTCCCTGCTCCTATATTCTATTCTTCGGCTAATAAAGGCAAATATGGCATTTACCTTCTTAAACACCTTATGTACCTGTCCCACTACCTGCAGGGACCTATTGACATGCCCAGCAAGGTCCGTCTGATCCTCCTTACTTTCCATGGTCCTGCCATTTCTCGTGTATTCCTGCACCTTGTTTCTCCTGCCCAAGTGCATCACCTCACACTTATCCACATAACATTCCATTCCATTTGGCGTTCCTTAGGCCACCTGACCAGCCTGTCTGTATCCGCCTGTAATGTAAGGCTATCCTCCTGATCATATGCCATCCTGCCAATATTCGTCTCTATAGGTTCTGGAAGTTTGAGCGCACAATGAGCCAGGGGAAAGGGATGAAGTGTGTCACTGTGTGCACACTAACTGATGCACTGTCCTTGTTCATTTCAGCATCATCAGAGCCTGGCCGCCAGGAGCAATTCCAGATGCCCCCTCTCACACCTGAGGGCCCTCAACTCTCACCTGCGTCACACCATTTCTGCGAGGCAGGCACCAGCGCAGATTCGAGCACCTCGGTGGGCATTGGAACATTGGCTAGTGTCCCGGGGCACAGTGGAGAGGGCGCTTCACAGTCGCTGGAGGAGCTGGCAGAGACAGAGTGTCGATGGCGCCAGCAATCGGAGGACTGCAGGGGACCAGGCACGTGCTCAGTCAGTGCCTGATGATGTGCCTCTGGGGTCATCCGCGACGCAGCAGCTGCAGGAAATGCGGCTGGGTGTGCGGGGGAGAATCTGGGAGTGATACATGAGGCTGTGCTTCACTTGGTCTCCATGCTGCAGGAGTCCATGCGGAGCATCACTGCTGCAATGAGCCTCATGGCAGAGCGTCATGCTTCCTCCATGGAGAGAGTGGCGACTCTCATGGAGAGGCATCTCCAGGAGAACAAGCAGGTCCTCCTGGGGTTATGCTCGGACCTGCAAGCCCTCACAGCGCCAGTGGCCATAGCTGGTCAGTGCCAATGTGGGAGATGGTGTGGGCTTCAAGCTGCCCAGCTCGTTGCCCATCCATCGACAGTGAGCAGGGAGGTCCGGGGCGACCTCATGTCGATGCAGCAGCTGCCTGTTGTATCTGCGGGCTCCTCTCACAGCGCTCCGGACAAGGGCACCAGCTGCTCCGCCCCTCTCCCAGTGACCACTTAATCGGGTGAGGCTGCGACGACTGGGGAGATGCCAGCTGTGGAACTGGCAGATCCCTCCCAGACGGGCCCAGCACAAGCTCCACGGGCCAGAGGACGACCGCCAAGGTCATCGAGGCCAACAGGACAGCAGAGTCTGCAGGCTGTCTCAGATGCCACTCTGAGCGATGGGGCAGCACCAAGATGTAGCACCCATAAACATAAGCATAAGGCACTTTAGGCACACCACGGGTTTCTCACTGGTGCTTTTGTGTTGGCCCGAGATTAGGGAATTATAATTTGTTTATGCTTGGAAAACGTTTTGTTTTGACTTTGTGTGACCTTATGATGGTGAAATTAAAACCAGATGTGTTACCATGGCTGAGGGTGGCTCCTTTGTTCTGCATTTCTATGTATTACATACGTGTCATGAGTGTTTGATTGGACATTGAGGTTTATGCCAAAAGCCCTTAGTTGCAGCTGATGACCTGGCAGATTTAGCACTTCGGTGCCGAGTATGGAAGCGCCAGGCAAGGCTGGTCCTGCTGATCCATTTGTGTTGAATTAGCTGAAGGTTCATTGGATTAAAGCCTCCTGGGTGTCCCTGCCTCCTTGGTGTAGTCCCGGGTCAGCGTTTAGCCCCTCATCATTCCCCTGTGCTTCCTCATCCTCAGAATCAGTGCTGGACTCATCGTGTGCAGCCACATCCACTGCCTCAACGTCTTCATCATCCACTGTGTCCCCTCTTTCCAGCGCAAGATTGTGCAGAGCGCAGCATGCTACCACCATCACCGACACACGATCTGGGGGTACTGCAGTGCGCCCCCTGAGTGGTCCAAGCATCAGAAGCGCATCTTGAGAAGACCGATGGTTCTCTCCACCACAGCCCTTGTGGAGGCGTGGCTCCTATTGTACCGCTGCTCAGCTTCTGATATTGGATGGCAGAGAGGCGTCATGAGTCACCTTCCGAGGGGATAGCCCTTGTCACCCAGCAGCCATCCATCCCGCCGGGCTGCAGCACTGAAGAGCCCTGGTACCTGGGAGTGTCTGAGGATGTAGGCATCATGGAGCTGCCTGGGTACCTTGCACAGACTTGTAGAATCAGCATCCTGTGATCACACACTATCTGCACGTTCATGGAGTGGAAGCCCTTCCTGTTGACAAAGACACTGGGGTCACCTGCTGGCACCTTGATGGCCACATGTGTACAGTCGATTGCACCCTGGACACGGGGGAAGCCAGCAATCGCCGCAAAGCCTCTGGCTCGCTGTGTCTGGCTTGTCTGGTCCTAGCAGAAGTTGATGAAGGTCAATGTCCGTCTGAACAGAGCGTCTGTAACCTGCTTGACACAAGTGTGCACAGCTGATTGGGAGACACCACAAAGATCATCCACCGAGCCCTGGAAGGAGCCAGAGGCATAGAAGTGGAGGGCAACTGTGAGCTTCAGAGCCACTGGCATGGAGTGTCCACCCACACAGTTAGGAGAGATCTCAGGGCCAATCATCTGACAGATGTAGTTGACTGTCTCCCTTGAGAGACGGAGCCTCCTTTGGCACTGCACCTCAGACATATTGAGGTAGCTGCTTCGCCACCTGTATACCCTGGCAGCAGGATAGTGGCGTCTTCTGCGGCCCCTTCCACCTTGCACTACCTCTTGGCCCTGCGGCCCTTGTACATGCGCCTGTACTCCCAAACATGGCTCCCCTGGAGGCTGAATGTGACTCCTGGCCTCCTCCTTATTCTAGCCCTCCCTTCCTCCTCAGAGGAGCTGCCTCCAGTGGACGTCAGAACACATACCCAGGCTAAAGGGAGGCCTCCGGAAAGCTGCAGGCCCGATAAAGATTACTGACTGCAGGGTGCTGACCTGAAGGCTCAAAGTACACAGAAAGCTGCTGGAATTCATTCTGATCTGCTGCAGATCACACAGACAAGTTTAAAAAACTTTCTGCAATAAATACTTCACAGACCAGATTGACAACCCCACTGAGCCCTCTTATCCCACCCGTGGATGAGTTTTATTAAAAAGTCTCTTACCCGCCTGCCTGTTGCGCCTGAAAATCGCCATCGATTGACGATTTAAGGGCCTTAACTAGTCTGTTAATTAATGGCGGGTGCGCATTAAACTTCATCGCACGCCCGCCCGCCCAGCGAAATATCACGATGGCGCGCGGTGACATGCAGGGCCCACTCCCCGCACGTCAAGCAGAAAATTCTGCCCATAGAGGTGCTGAAGAGGGTGCAAAAAAAGATTCACAAGGGTGATACCAAGAATCAGGGGGTGTGGGGGGGGGGGGGGGGGGAGGGCAATACTTATTACGAGAGCATTAACAGACTGGATCTCTTTTCTTCTGAAAAGGGAAGGCTGAGGGGTTAATAGAAGTCTTTAAAATTATGAAAGGTTTTGATAGAGTGGATACAGAGAGAATGCTTCTACTTGTGGGGGAGAACAAGAGGCCATCAATATAAAATAGTCACCAAGAAATATAGAGAAATGAGAAGAAACTGCTGTACCCAAAGAGATGTGAGCATGGAACTTGCTACCACAGGGAGTGGTTGAAGCAAATTGTATGGATGCATTTAAGGGAAGGCTAGACAAGCATATGAGGGAGAAAGGAATCGAGGGCTGATAGATGAGGAAAGTTGAGAGGAGGCTCAAGTAGAGCATAAAACCGGCACTGTCTTGTTAGCCGAATGGCCTGTTTCTGTGCTTTTTATCCTATGTGTTCAGAATATCAGAACTCATATTGGCAACCTGTTCTCAATATTCTACTGTCTACTGCAAGACAAAGAGTCATTCATGTTGGTAACCTTGAATATTAAATGAACATGTTGACTGATGCAACATGACAATTATTTGTATTCTTGTTGGAAACATTTCCAATGTACAACATTTTGCCCCAGCAATGTTTACTCCTAGAATGAACCTTCCCTTTGATTATGTAACAATAAATAGTGTCAAAGTTGAAGTATATTATTCACTGTTGCTCTGGACTTACATTTTTGGATTCTCAACTGAAAAGCCCATTGGTGGTCCCACTTTTTTAAGGCATGCCAAAAGCTTCCCAGCAGTTTCACAATTTCTTTGACTGAAAAGCATCAGCCAGTCTTGAAGTGGCTGACTGCCAATAATCCTGGAGTTTCGAGTCTCCCTGGACCAGTCTACTGGTGACATTGGCTGGCACTGGAGGTGGGAAATAAAAAGGACAAATGGTTTAAATTAAATGGCTTTATACCTTTTATTAAAATTATAGAATATATGGAACAGAAACAGGTCACTTGGCCTAATGAGTCCATGTAAGTGTTTATGCTCCAGTTGAGCCTCCTCCCATCCTTCAGCGCAGCAATCTCTGAGGCACGGAGCTGCCTCAGGGAGATTGAATGGGCTACAAAACATTTTAATAAATAAAGTAAACATTTATTTAAACATGTCCCCTCGTGTGACAGTGTCACATGAGCTGGGACATGTTTGTGAAGTTTGGAAAGTTTATTTAATTATTTTTTAAAAGCTTCAGGAAACCTCATCCCGCCCGTGGATGAGGTTTCCTGAAAAACACGAAGGCCGCTTGAACTCTTCGCCTGCCCGCCAACCTTATGTTGGACGGGCAGCATTGTTAACAAGTTTAATTACTTTTTTAGTGGCCTTAATAGGGCGTTGACAGTATGGCGGGCACATGCTAGAACGAAATATCGAAATGATGCGCGATGACGTTGGGACGCAAGCCTCATGTTATCGCGCATCATCTTACGCGTTGGAGTGTTGGGCCCACCCCCGCACGCTGACCGGAAGATTCAGCCCACTGTCTCTGTCCACAAAATTGGGCTCCATAGCACCATTCGGGCCAGCAATACAGAAGCCCAGATAAGCTAAAATCACACAACCCCCTGCAGGCCGGTATCAGAGCAGCCCATACGGCACCCCAGGCTGTGAAGTTTGCTGGCACGTGTGTGGCGTGCATATGCTGAAAGTGTTAGAAGAGATCGTATCATGATTTCAAATACCTGTTCCATTGGATTTGATGCTCGTTTCACCAAATTGTTCGGTGCATATCCACTGAATGCCTGTGCGAATCACAGCTGAACATGCATTCAGTAGCACAAGAGACCTCCCCAAATAGCTTTATTTAAAAGGTTAGCCACCAATTTGCAGGGCAAGTTCTTTTGACTTACTTATGCTTAGCTAAAGTTTGTGAAAGTGCTATGGATTGTGTTTGGAGAAATTTTGGAGAGCTGCTGCTTACATTCAAGGAGGCAACATGATTTGGTGAGCCATTACTGCACAAGGTATGGGGAACACATCGGGAAAAATTGCCCCCCCCCCCCCCCCCCCCCCCCAATTGGTGAAGGGGGGGGGGTGGGGAGTGCGGGAGTGGGCACGCCCCTGATCGTGGGCGGGTCAATTAAGGCCCAGCGTGACGTCCACCAGGAAGACACTGTCACATGAGTCACATACGAGTATATCCATAAGTTTTATTGAAACCTTTCTTAAATATTTAAAAACCCTCATGAAACCTCATCCCGCCCATGGATGAGGTTTTATGCTTTTTCCGAAGCCCGCCAGTGCTCCTGGCCTGCCCACCAACCTTAAGGTTAGACAGGCAGGTCCACTAACGACCTTAATTACTTTTTCAATGGCCTCAATAGGCCGTTGACAGGTTGGCGGGCGCACAGCTGATTCGGCTGCGTCCCCGCCGACCTGGAAAACGGAAATGACGCGGGGTGAGGTTGGGAGTTCCGCCCAACATCATCCCACGTCATTTTGTGCATTGGCAAGCGGGCCCCGCCCCCACTCGCTGACCGGAAGACCCTGCCCATTGTTTTCACCCTCAATATGGAGATGCAGGATGAGGAGGCATACAGCTTCTCAAGATAAGGAGATTGCCAAAGTGTATGCATCTGGCCCGTGGATCCCCTAGTCAATTGAGAGAGATCTAGTGACCAGAAGGGCTACTTTATTTTTAACCATCATTTCACACTCCTGTTCTAGAACTGTTTATTACCTGGCCACTTATGTCCTCCTTTTTGTCTGCACTATGCTCTCCTTCTCTATTTCATTCACATTTAAACTTGTTTCATTTTTTTTGTAGATTTCTTCCCCTATCTAACTAGTTTAAAGCCTTTGCCTCCTTCCTATTTACCCTTTCTGATGGGACTGGTCCCATTCTGGTTCAGGTGAAGACCGTCTCATTAGTACAGCTCCTTCCTGACCCAGTATTGGTGTCAGTGACCAATGAAAAGGAAGCCCAAGCCCTTTATCCCACATCAGCCCTTAAACTGTTAATTTCCCTGATCTGTCTGTCTCTATGTTAATTCACACATTGCTTGGGCAATAATCCAGTGATTATCACCCTCTCAGCAACAACAAGGTCATAGTGATCATAATAGTGGAGAAAGGAATTTGATTTGAGCGCCCAAAAGTATCATAGGGTAACATCTCAAACAGTAATTCCAACTCTTTTGCCTTAATGCTTTGACATAAAATGCAGTTATTAAGGATATTGTTTACAGAACACAGGACAACAAACTTTAAAAATAAAGTGTGTTCATTACAGATAAATTGCATTTTTTATGAATTGAATAATCCTCTGAAATACAACCTTAATGACACAACTCAGCACGATGATGTTTTTGGAAGCAAAATCTTGTTACGTTAACAGGAGGTGATGGATACTCACAGAATGATCAAACATATGAATTTTCTCAGTCTGTAGGACACGGCCTACCAATGAGATCTGCTCATCAAGGCGTAATCCCCATCCTTCCAACTCAGTCCGTGCTACTGTATTTCTGTAAAGAGCATTGTCAGAATGTTATTCTTTTATTATGCATCTGCCCTTAAGTAGTCAAACTGGGCTGGAATTTCCCCTTGGAGATGAGAAACAGGAGCCAGGATTGTTTTGGTGTGAAAAATCTGCCTCCAGTGAGAAACTGACTTGAGTATCAGATTTTCCCTGTTGAGCCCTTAATTGATTGGTGATGAGTTTCCTGTCCAATTACAGTGAGTGGAGGCATGTTTCAAACACTCAAGGCAGCTAGCAGAGGTTGCTGGTTGTCCTGAGGGAGAGAGTTTGTGCCAAAGCCTGTCACTGCAGCACAGGGACCCAAGATGGCACAAAGGAGCCGGAGGCCCGGCACCTATAAGGAAGAGGAAAGAGGTCCTCTTCCCAGAGGGTGGCAGGAAGATGCCATGTCATCATCGGTAAAGAGGGCATCTGTCACTTAGGTGATGCACCAAAGAACAAAGAACAAAGCACAAAGAAAAGTACAGCACAGGAACAGGCCCTTCAGCCCTCCAAGCCTGCGCCAATCACATTGTCCGTCAACTAAAACATTTTGCACTTCCGGGGTCCGTATCCCTCTATTCCCATCCTTTTCTTGTATTTGTCAAGCTGCCTATTAAACACCACTATCATACCTGCTTCCACCACCTCCTCTGGCAGCGAATTCCAGACACTCACTACCCTCTGCATAAAAAACTTGCCCCGCACATCTCCTCTATAGTTTTCTCCTCTCACCTTAAATCTATGTCCCCTAGTAATTGACTCTTCCACCCTGTGAAAAAGCTTCTGACTATCTACTCTGTCCATGCCACTCATAATTTTGTAAACTTCTATCAAGTCGCCCCTCAATCTCCATCGCTCTAGTCTAATCTGAATTTCTCCAACCTCTCCTCATAGCTAATAACCTCCAGACCAGGCAGCATCCTGGTAAACCTCCTCTGCACCCTCTCCAACGCCTCCATATCCTTCTGGTAATGTGGTGACCAGAATTGCACGCAATATTCCAAGTGTGGCCTAACCAAGGTTCTATACAGCTGCAGCATGACTTCCCAGCTTTTATACTCAATACCCCTGCCAATGAAGGCAAGCATGCCATATGCCTTCCTGACTACCTTATCCACCTGCGTTGCCACTTTCAGTGACCTGTGGACCTGTACACCCAGATCCCTCTGCCCGTCAATGCACTTAAGGGTTCTGCCATTTACTGTATAATTCCTGCTTGTATTAGACCTTCCAAAATGCATTACCTCGCATTTGTCGGGATTAAGCTCCATCTGCCATTTCTCCGCCCAAGTCTCCAACCGATCTATATCCCATTGTATCCTTTGACAATCCTCTTCACTATCTGCAACTCCTCCAACCTTAGTGTCATCTGCAAACTTACTAATTAGCCCAGTTACATTTCCCTCCAAATCATTTATGTATGCTACAAACAGCAAAGGTCACAGCACTGATCCCTGCGGAACTCCACTAGTCATAGCTCTCCATTCAGAAAAGCACCCTTCCACTGCTATCCTCTGTCTTCTATGACCAAGCCAATTCTGTAACCATCCTGCCAGCTCACCTCTGATCCCGTGCGACTTTACCTTCTGTACCAGTCTGCCATGAGGGACCTTGTCAAAGGCCTTACTGAAATCAATGTATATAACATCCACTGCCCTTCCATCGTCGATCATCTTGGTCACTTCCTCGAAAAACTTGATCAAGTTAGTGAGACACGACCTCCCCTTCACAAATCCATGCTGCCTCTCACTAATACGCCCATTTGCTTCCAAATGGTAGTAAATCCTATCACGAAGAATCTTCTCCAATAATTTCCCTACCACTGACGTAAGGCTCACTGGCCTGTAATTTCCTGGATTATCCCTGCTACCCTTCTTAAACAATGGAACAACATTGGCCATTCTCCAGTCCTCTGGGACCTCACCCGTAGCCAGTGAGGATACAAAGATTTCCGTCAAGGCCCCAGCAATCTCCTCCCTTGCCTCCCTCAGTACTCTGGGTAGATCCCATCTGGCCCTGGGGACTTACCCACCTTAATATTCTTCAAGACGCCTAACACCTCCTCTTTTTTGATTTCAACATGATCCAGGCTATCTACACACTCTTCCCTAGACAAATCGACCGCTAAGTCCAAAGTGCAGCTGCCTATGAGATGCTACAGAGGTCCACAGCTAATGAGGTCACAGATATCTGTGATCATCTGCCTACAGTGTCACCATCTCCTTCAGCACTGGTTCTCAGTCATGTACAGGGCTCTTTGCTTCTGCCCATAGATCCTGTGCTCAGGATAGTGTCTCCTTTTCCTTCATATCCCTTGCCTCTCTCCTCTGGCCTCCTGATGCCCAGCACCCTGTCCTTCCTATGCAGGCTGTTGCTCCTCACTTTCAATGGCCTCGATTTCTGAGGGTGCAGCACACATTTCCAGCTCCAGCCTTCGTGGTGCTGGGGTGGAGTCCAAGCACCCTTTTCAGTCGCACTGATGCCCACACAATGCCTGGCGATGCCAGGAGGGTGAGGTTCCCCTAAACTGGCAGAGTTCTTAACTCTGGTTCCTTCTCCAATCTGTGTTGCACTGCTGCAACTTTAACTTTAAAGGATTAAGCCATTTAAACTTTCAATTGGAGTTTTATTTACCTTTTTAAACTCTTCCCACCTCCATCATTCACCCCAGGCATGATACTCACCTCCATGCAACTGGTCCAACACAGACAGCTGCTAAACTCTGGCCACCTCCAGGAAAATCCAAAAAGTTGTGGGAGATGGGCTTTTAATAAGCTGCAACGGGTTTAATTGGTCTGATAATTGGCGCAGGTGAGTTCAGAGGTCCACGCTCTGTCCCACCTTCAGGAACAACGGGAAGGGTGGTAACGGAGATGGGACTTCCGGCCATTTTTTTTCACTTGTCTATCTCTGTTCTGGTCCGAGTGGGGCTGGGAAAATGCAGCTCATTGTTATCAGTGGTAGTGCTAGGGCAGAAGGGTGGGACTAACTGGATCATACTTTTAAAGAGCTGACACAGGCATGATGAGCTGAATGGCTCCCTTCTGAGTTGTATCATTCTGTAATTCTCTATGATTCGAGGGGCCGAGTGGCCTACTCCTGCTCCTAGGTCGTATGTTCGTATTCTAAATGGGCAGCAGCCAACCACCGGTCTAATTTGTATCCCACCCGATTTTCTTTCCAGAAAAATAAAACTATAAAACCGTCTCCTGACTCGATTGTACAGCCGTCAGGCCATTAATTGACTTGAGTTGTGGTTTCTGCCTTCATGTGGGCGGTGATTCTATAAGTCCCACCAGTGAGAGCTGCCAGCCAATCAGCTCTCCAGTCCCAGCAGTTTGACCAGGAGCAGTGGCCGTTGTTGAGACTGCATCCAGTCCCCAGAGAGGAGCATCACTGGAGGCCGGATGGCGAGCTAAGTGTGGTGGTTTTGCTGGGGCCAGTCAGGGAGGCCCCAGTGACCGGGGGTGAGAGGCATGATTGGATAGCTGGGGGGGTGGGCGGGGAGAATGGGGGAACACGTGGTGGGAGGGATCACTTTTTGGAGGAGCCTTCATTGAGCACAGAACAGGAGGCAGTCCCAAGATGCTGTCAGACTGCCAGGGTTGAGTAGCAACCTTGTCACATGACATGGATCCCCCACCACCCCCCCATCCCCACTCAAAAGGTCCAGGAGCTTCCAGTGAATTAGGCAGGTGACAGGCATGGTGCAGCCTGCCATGCCACCCAATTTTATGCCCATCCCACCTGCCTGCCAGCCCATTGGGAGTGGGGCGGGGGGGAAGGTTATTGTAAAACTCTGGCCATGGTTCCACATTCATCACAAAAAAATTAAAACTTAAGTTCCTGCATAGCATGCAAAAATGTAACCATGATAACAAAATTAAACTTATCAACATAACACTTTTTCAAACACCTTCTGCATATCCTTGGTGAGTTATAATTGTTTTCTCTTACTTTATCTCCTACTTCAATGTGTTGCATCCCTTGTGGCTTCAGCAGAGGTAGAGGCAGGCTGCGTACATCGCTGCCCTGACTGCTGAGATGGTTTTGTCCAATGATTTCTGGGCCTTGGAACCCATGATGACCACCACCTCCCCACCCACCCCAAAGGGAGCTCCACTTTCAACTGTGTAAGAGCAGAAATAAAAACAGAAAACGCTGGATATACTCAGCAGGTCAGCATCTATGAAGAGACAAACAGAGTCAATATTTCAGGTTGATCGCCTTTCATCAGGGTGCTTGTGCTCACTTGTGAACTATGAATCACCAGGTGAAAACTCAACTAGCTGTCTAATTGGTAATATTAGAAGTAAAATTATAATTATGTCATCATGTTGAAATTGTACATTCCAATGCACAAATCTTTATTAGTTGCTGTAGGACTAAGTAAATATCAACTAGTGCATTTGGAGATTCTCTTGAGAGTTTGGGCCTGACTATATGATTGTGGATGAGTAAAGAAAGTTTTACGCAACATGTAACTATGTTAAGACTGATCTGAGAGTGCACATTGCTTTCACTGAATCCCTAAAATTGAAGTGTTCCATTCCCAAGGCTAATATACCTCATCTTCTTCCATGTTAACATCCATGACAACAGATCAATCCACAAAATACTATTTAGCTGCTGTTTTTCCAAATTTACATTTAAAAATGAAGGTAAACATTTGTCCTATAAACCATTTTTTTTACCTCTGAATATTATCTATCAGTTCATGAAGTCGCTGCTGCCTTTTTTCAGGAGTCAGCTGTGTTTCTGCAGCCAGATCCTTCATTATACGAAAATCAGCACGGGCCTGATTACTTAGCCCTGTGGAAAAAAGTTTGGCGAAATTAATCAATATGGGTATTTGCATGAGTGAAATGAACGTCAATTAGAATTTCACTTCACTGTAGGTTATTCTGATGACATCAACCATGGGGAATCTGCTCCACTCCAAATGGTGGGGGCACCATGATTAGCCTGACAGCCATACTAAAGACACCTGATCCCAAGAAACCATGCAACAAATTGCAGACAATATTAAAAGTCTGGTGAAATATTAACCTTTTCGTCCATTGAGTGTGAACATAAAGACCATGGCTCCAAAATTCTCGTAGGGCCATTAAGCCAACAGAAGGAAGGTAGAGCGGGCCCCAAATCAGCTCAAGTGGAGAGAAAAAGGCTCTCTCCCAAATCTCAGAGACAGGGTCATATGCATGGACAGAAAAGGCTAGCAGTTCGTCAGAAGCACTCATCCTGACATCATCCTGCAAAATCTGAGCAGCGTAAAAGGTGGAAGTGGAGGACTTATTAGGGCCTTACAATCAATTGAGTTCTCTTTCTCTTTGACTCCAAATGCAGTATTTTTTTAAACAGAAAATTGATTCCCTCTGGAACAGATTAACATTGGCGCAAAAAGGAGTGATACTACCTCTCAGCTGGCAAGAACTTCTCCTAGGCTTTGTAATTTCCCATGGTACCTTGAGAACTCCTCCGCTCAGGGCTGGAGAAGGTTACAAAGATAGGGAGAAGACAGACCATGGAAGGATCTAAACAGATGAGAATTTTAAATTTGATGCATTGGGAGTGATAAATTGCAAATACAGAAGGTACAGCGAGTGGAATTTTGAGGATGGTGTGATAATGGCAATTCTGAAAGCTACTGGCCAACAGTAATGCTGAATCTATCTATAGCTCTACTAATCTTTTGTACATAATTCCACATGCTTCTCACACATATTCAGTAATTACATTAGTTCCCAATGTTTTAGATTTAGAAAGTGTCAACTGTCATTTCGTGTTGTGTCTAGCTCAATTATTTGTATTACTCACTAATACTCAACTTATTCACTTCTGTTTCCATAACATCTCTTGACTTTGTCCCTGCCTCAACTCATCTGTTGCTGAAATCCTTATTCATGCCTTTGTTACCTCTAGACTTGATTATTGCAACACACTCCTCACTGGTATCCCACATTAAACCCTCGGTAAACTTGAGGTCATCGAAAACTCTGCTGACCATATCCTAACTCACACCAAATCCCATTCACCTGCCATCCTGTGTCATCCCTGTGACATCCCTGACTCCTGATCAAACAACATCTTGATTTTAAAATTCTCATCCTTGTTTTTAAATCTCTCCATGGCCTCAACCCTCCCTAGCTCCATAATCTCCTCCAGCCCCTCAACCATCTGAGATATCTACTCTCCTCCAATTGAGCACCCCCAATCGTAATCTCTCCACCATTGGTGGTTGTGGCTTCTGTGCCTCAGCCCGAAGCTCTAGAATTCCCTTCTCTCTTCCTCCTTACCTTACTTTTCTCCTTTAAGTCACTCCTTCAAACCAACCTCTGTCACCAAACTCTTAGGTCATCAAATCTAATATCCTCTTACGTGGCTCAGTGTCATATGTTATTTTATATTGCTCCTGCAAAGCACTTTAAGACATTTTATTATATTAAAGTTGCTATATAAGTATAAACTGTTTTTATCAGCTACACTTTTCAAAAATAGAGCTAGAATTTCTGGTGTTTAACTTCCCAAATAATACAACAGAATAAAGTAAACAGATTCATCTCATCTGCCTTTCAGTTAAGAAAATGGACAGTTGGCCAGCCCAAAGGTAGACTGATCAGCTTAAAACTAGACAGCCAATGGCAGGATCAGGCTAATAAGTAAATATATTCTCAGCATTCATGTGAAGAATTGCCAATTGGCTAGAAATCTTTTGTTACCTGTGAGGAAGCAGAACTCTGGAATGAGGTGAGCTATACGTGGAGCCACATCTTTGACATAATGTTTACTTTTTAACTGGCTGACTAGCATTGGCTGATTCAGATCAGTGATGGGAATATCATATTGCTGTGTAGACAAAAATTAAAGATGCTATTAAACAAAATATATTCAGTGCCAAAATAAACTTGTAAAGGCTTAAAAAGGGAGACAGAGAGAAAACAGGGAATTATAGACCAGTCAGCCTGACGTCATTCGTGGGGAAAATACTAGACTCCATTATAAAAGATTTAACAGCTGAACACTTGGAAAACAGTGGCAGAATCGGACAGAGTCAGCATGGATTTACGAAAGGAAAATCATGCTTGACAAATCTAATGGAATTTTTCGAGGATGTAACTAGAAGAGTTGATGAGGGGGAGCCAGCGGATGTGGTTTATTTGGACTTTCAGAAGGCTTTCAAAAAAGTCCCACATAAGAGATTGGCGTGTAAAATTAAAGCGCATGGGGTTGGGGGTAGTAAACTGAGATGGATAGAAAACTGGTTGGCAGACAGGAAACAAAGAAGAGGAATAAACGGGTCTTTTTCCGAATGGCAGGCAGTGACTAGTGGGGTACTGCAGGGATCAGTGCTGGGACCCCAGCTATTCACAATATATATTAACGATTTAGATGAGGGAACTAATGTAATATCTCCAAATTTTCAGATGACGCAAAGCTGGATGGGAGGGTGAGCTGTGAGGGGGATGCAGAGATGCTTCAGGGTGATTTGGACAAGCTGAGTGACTGGGCAAATGCATGGCAGATGCAGTATAATGTGGATAAATGTGAGGTTATCCACTTTGGTAGCAAAAACAGAAAGGCAGATTATCTGAATGGCTATAAATTGAGAGGGGGGAATGTGCAACGAGACCTGGGTGTCCTCGTACACCAATCGCTGAAGGTAAGCATGCAGGTGCAGCAGGTGGTAAAGAAGGCAAATGGTTTGTTGGCCTTCATAGCAAAAGGATTAGAGTACAGGAGCAGGGATGTCTTGCTGCAATTATACAGGCCCTTGGTGAGACCACACCTGGAATAGTGTGTGCAGTTTTGGTCTCCTTCTCTGAGGAAGGAAGGATGTTCTTGCTATAGAGGGAGTGCAGCAAAGGTTTACTAGACTGATTCCTGGGATGGCAAGACTGACATATGAGGAGAGATTGAGTCGGTTAGGATTATATTCGCTGGAGTTCAGAAGAATGAGGGGGATCTCATAGAAACCTATAACATTCTAACAGGACTAGACAGGGTAGATGCAGGAAGGATGTTCCCAATGGTGGGGGAATCCAGAACCAGGGGTCACAGTCTGAAGATACAGGGTAGACCATTTAGAACTGGGATGAGGAGAAACTTCTTCACCCAGAGAGTGGGGAGCCTGTGGAATTCGCTGCCACAGAAAGTAGCTGAGGCCAAAATATTGCATGTTTTCAAGAAGGAGTTAGATATAGCTCTTGGGGCGAAAGGGATCAAAGGATATGGGGAGAAAGCGGGAGCAGGCTATTGAGCTGGATGATCAGCCATGATCATAATGAATGGCGGAGCAGGCTTGAAGGGCCAAATGGCCTTTTCCTGCTCCTATTTTCTATGTATGTTTCTATAAAGGTGAAATTCATGACGGTGGTAGTGCAAAATGGTTGATAGCGAATGCGCAGCCTGTTTTATGCACCATCTGATCTTGAAAATTTCACCTCTGCCTTATTCTAGTTTATTTACACAAGAGTAGCTTATTCATATTCAATGGCTTTCTTCTTAGAGGTAGCTTTCTGAATATGCACTAGTAATGAGGAACTTTGCCCACTCTTAACGTGCATCAGAAAATCACAATTTTGCTGCCCATAATTTACTGTCCATTTGAATGAAAAATTATGGACAGTTCATCCACGATTTACAATATATATGCTGGCAGCAGGCATGGTCCCTTGATGCTGGTGCATATTTGGAAAATGTTGTTTCTTTGTTCTCCGTAAAAACAATTTTGAGCTAAACTTACATTTTAACTGCCAACAAAGACAACAGCCGAAAAAGAATTTGATATCCGTATAAACTCAACTCATTTACTATCTCAAGAAATACCAATTAAAATAATGCCGAAACAAACAAAGGAATAACCTATGATGAAAAAAGCCACAAGGAGGCCATACTTCAAACGCTAAAATCTTGTCGAGTGAATTGAAAAAGTGTCTGAATTGAAAAAGTGTCTAAAACAGGCACATAATGCTGAATTGCCAGCACAGATGCATTATGGACACCTGAAATGAGCATAAGCCCTGTTTAGGTATTGAGGTCCTGTGCTCATTTCAGACCCAGACTCGTAAATTTGTCAGAGTTTCAGAAGCATAAGTTATGACTGGTATTTCCCAGTCTTCAGCTGCCGAAGCAGTGGCCACTTTCAGGGGATCTTTGAAGGTTGCTTAAAGCAGGTCCGAAAATGTTCAGTGTTTTCACAGGTCAGAGGAGCAGCAGAGATTTTCCTGGCTGCACTAAAGACTGCTATCAGCCTGTCCTCACCCACCTGCCAAACATGCTCCCCTGCTCCACACCAAACCCACCTCCCCTAAAAAAAAAACCTTGCTAGGGGTCTCAGCCTTCGTATAGGCCTACATTTTGTAAAACCTTGGCTGAAGATAAGGATGAAACATTTGCTACAATCCTCAGCCAAAAGTGCTAAGTGGATGATCCATCTCGGCCTCCTCCGGAGGTCCCCAGCATCACAGATGCCAGTCTTCAGCCAATTCAATTTGCTCCACTCCATGTGATACCAAGAAACAGCTGAAGGTACTGGATACTGCAAAGGCTATGGGCCCTGACAATATTCCGGCAATAGTACTGAAGACTTGTGCCCCAGAACTTGCCGCACCCCTAGTCAAACAGTTCCAGTACAGCCACAACACTCGCATCTACCCGGCTATGTGGAAAATTGCCCAGGTATATCCTGTACACAAAAAGGCAGACAAATCCAAACTGGCCAATTACCGCCCCATCAATCTACTCCCAATCATCAGTAAAGCATTGGAAGGGGTTATCAACAGTGCTATTAAGTGGTGCTTGCTTAGCAGTAACCTGCTCACTGATACCTAGTTTGGGTGCAGCCAGGGCCACTCAGCTCCTGACCTCATTGTAGCCTTGGTTCAAACATGGACAAAAGAGCTGAATTCCTGAGGTGAGGTGAGAGTGACTGCCCTTGACATCAAGGTAGCATTTAACCGAGAGTGAACCCTAGCAAAACTGGAGTCAATGGGAATCAGGGGGAAAACATTTCACTGGTTGGAGTCATACCTAGCACAAAGGAAGATGGTTATGATTGTTGGAGGTCCGTCTTCTCAGCTCCACAACATCACTGCAGGAGTTCCTCAGGGTAGTGTCCTAGGCCCAACCATCTTCAGCTGTTTCATCAATGACCTTCCTTCCATCATAAGGTCAGAAGTGGGGATGTTCGCTGATGATTGCACAATGTTCAGAACCATTCGCAACTCCTCAGATGCTGAATCAGTCCATGTCCAAATGCAACAAGACCTGGACAATATCCAGGTTTGGGCTGACAAGTGGCAAGTATTATTCGCGCCAGGCAATGACCATCTCCAACAAGAGGGAATCTAATCATTGCCCCTTGACGTTCAGCGGCATTACCATCACTGAATCCCCCATTATCAACATCTTGGAGGTTACCATTGGCCAGAAACTGAACTGGACTAGCCATATAAATACTGTGGCTACAACAGCAGGTCAGAGGCTAGGAATTCTGTGACGAGTACCTCACTTCCTGACTTCCCAAGGCCGGTCCACCATCTACATGTCCCAAGTCAGGTGTGTGTTGGAACACTCCCCACTTGCCTGGATGAGTGCAGCTCCAACAACACTCAAAAAGCTTGACACCATCCAGGACAAAGCAGCCCGCTTTATTGGCACCACATCCACAAACATTCACTCCCTCCACCACCAATGCACAGTGTATATCATCTACAAGATGCACTGCAGGAATTCACCAAGGCTCCTTAGACAGCACCTTACAAACCCATGAACACTACCACCTAGAAGGACAAGGGCATCAGATAGATGGGAACACCACCACCTGGAAATTCCCCTCCAGGTCACTCACCATCCTGATTTGGAAATATATCACCATTTCTTCACTGCCGCTGGGTCAAAATGCTGGAACTCCCTTCCTAACAGCACTGTGGGTGTACCTTCACCACGTAGACTGCAGCGGTTCAAGAAGGCAGCTCACCACCACCTTCTCAAGGGCAAAGAGGGATGGATAATAAATGCTGGCCTAGCCAGCGAAGCCCACATCCCGTGAATGAATAAAGAAAAAGCTGTGTTGGGGCTCCTGATCTGTATTTGCAGCTTGCTTGATTCATTCTGAGGACAAACAACTGAATTTTACTGGCTCCCATGCAGCAGGAATGGAGGGAGCCGCATTGGGATGCCTCCCCATCACTGTCCACCTCCCGTAGTGGTGCTGCTGAGGCTCCAGAGCTGTCCGCCCTCTGTTTGGGCTGCCTTTAGGCCTTAACATTCCTACAGCTGGTTTGGCGTACTGAGGGATTTAGACCTCAAGGATATATTAAGCTGTATATCAATCTATTTCATACTTGATGAACAAATCTTTGCTCTGACTTTCAGCTCCATTATGGCTTGTAAATGAACATACTAGTATATGAATTAGAAGCAGTATAGGCCATTCAGCCCCTCAAGCCTGCTCTGCCAACCAATAAGATCGTAGCTGATCTGATTGTGGCCTCAACTCTACTTTCCTGTCTAGCCCCAGTACCCTTTAACTCTCTTGTCAATCAAGAATCTAGCTAACTCAGCATTGAAAATATTCAATGACCCTGCCTCCACCGCTCTCTGATGAAGAGAATTCCAGACCAACAACCCTCTTGAGAGAAGAAAAATTCTCATCTTAAAAGGGTGTTAAATATGGGCTGCAGCATCATACCTGAAAACTGATATATATCTTTACAGCTGGCAGCATCAGGGGTCCACCCACTGTCCTTAATTGGAAATTGCCAAGCTCGTACCACTGCTGGCAAGCATGGGGTCAGGACCCGGTTTTTCGGCCAATGTCAGGACCCTGAAACCCACGGTAAAATTCAGCCCAATGTTTATGGTCTGTGATTTTTCATCAGAACTGGTTCCTGAAATATTAACTTTGATTCTCTCTCCACAAATGCTGCCAGACTTGCTGAGAATTTTCAGCATTTTCTG
This sequence comes from Cetorhinus maximus, assembly GCF_964194155.1. NCBI lineage: Eukaryota > Metazoa > Chordata > Chondrichthyes > Lamniformes > Cetorhinidae > Cetorhinus > Cetorhinus maximus. The sequence continues at coordinate 83,593,243 of NC_135885.1, read as the reverse complement.
TTTTATTTTAGATTTCCAATATCCACAGTATTTTGCTTTTGTATTTCTTTTACTTCATTTGCTACTTAACTACTCCTGGTTGTTGTTATCTATCTTCCCCTTCAATATTTTTGGTCTTCCCAAAAGCTCAAAGAATTGCTGGCCCCATGCTTTAAACACATTTAAAAGATACATTCCTTTATTTTCCACCTAGAGCACAATTTTCTGCTTTCCCACAATTGTGCTTGCTCCCTTCCAATAGCCAAAACTGCACGGGAAACTATGAGTAACGATGCACATAATTCCATTATGGAAAATTGTGTGCATTCAACTTACTGCACTTCTGCCCAGCACCAAGCATTCTCAAATGAGCTTTGCATGATCAAAAAAAAAGCTGTCCTTTCACGTCAGACCTCGGAAAATGAATTTACTACAAAATGATAATTATTTTGTTCAACAGTTTGAAATTCATATCTATTAAAGAACAAAGTATGTTTAGTTCATACTGCAACTAGCATTTATCCATTGCTATTTCTTCTTTGGTTAGTTTGTCTTCTCTGATATGAAGCTTGAGCAATCAAACAAACCTATGACCCTTAATAACACCACAAAGCATATACGTAAATTCTATTACCAGCAAAATTCACATACAAACTCCTCATGTCTTCTTAATATATTCCATTGTGTTATATTTTTAGCCCAGTGCTAACCAGTTTATTGACCTCACTGGTCAGAAAATGTATCTTATTTTATTTATGGTTCATTTTTCCCACCTGTGAATAATAATCAACATAAGTGACTTCAGTTCCATCTGCTTTTTTGAATACATTGGTGGGTTTCACAGACCAGTCAATATCATCAATGCGATATGTTTTGTTATTGTATCTAGGAGATAGAAACAATGCATTACTCTCAAAGCCTTTCGACAAAATGACGGTCTAGATTTTCCTTCAAGCTATGCCAGCTTCCTGGCATAATTTAATAAAAGTGCAGCAGTAATTTTTTGGCAACTCCTTGTGCTCGTTCTCCACTAGCCCCTGCCACCTCTGGTATTTTCGCTGAACTGACATTGAGTATATGTCTATCCAAATATGGGTGCATGCAATTTTTTATTTATTCAACTGTCTGCACATAGGAAGCTGGCCATGCAACACTGCAGCAGACCTCCAAGCCTTTCTCTGTCTAGTACAAGTCTAAGGTCAAAAGCCAGGATCAAGATGCGCCCTCATAGAAACTTCATTCTTCTGCATCTCCACTAACACTATAGCAAAATGGAAAGTCTAATATTCATTTTCTGTAACAATACCTGTTAATGTTTTTAAGTCTATAGGACAGAAATTGTGTTAATAGCAGTCATTCCATTTTCTGCAATAATGGAGTGAAAAAGTACTGTAAAAGATACTCGAAAATCCTAATATTTTGATTTGTGGATTGTATTACAGACCTTCAAAGGGCATTAATTTGCCTTGACACTCACGAAAGCTTTCATTAAAAATGGCGAGTGGAGTTGTTCTCAATTACCTCTTAGTTTGATGTGCAATCTCATTTGTGAAAGTTTGTTTATGATCTTGTGACATAATTACTACATGTTTTTCAACAAATAATTTGCAACAATATACATGAAAATACTATGCTAGTTACTCAACAATGAAGAATTATACTTGTATTTTTATGTGAACTATCCATCGAGCTTTCTCTTTCAAGATATACAATACAGCAGGCATAATTTATGAAATCACAACTAACATGAAGAAAAGTAAAACTTCTAACCCAGAACTTTTTACTACCCTAGAACAACTATGTTAACTGCTGAATTTAACTGAGAATCATGAATTGAAGATATTCTTACCAGAAATGCTGCAATTCAGCTGTGCTTATTAGTTACAATTTCAGCAGCTGAATGAGGAGTTTGCTCCACTAATAACTATAAGGATTGCAACTTCTGTTTGGTTTTCATTTTATTCTTTGTAGTTACAACTTTTTAATCAGTGTAATTTCAAAAATATTTTCATCTTTGTTGTTATTATTACTATCAGATCAAAATAAGATGATAAACATTTTCATGCTAAGTAGCATCGTAGCTGTTCCACTTTTCTGTTTTGAATTTTTTCTTTCTTTACCTTGTAAGAACAATGAATCCCACTAATTCCTTCATACAGGTATCAATGAAATGCTGGTCACCAATTCTGTTGTATAGCTCAGTCATGAAGTCTAATACCGTTTCACTGCGTAGAACCTTATGGCTTACATCAACAGACAATAATACCTTGGTCTCATATCTCAAGATTGAAGTCGAAAAGCCTGGCCATAGAATCAACCTGGAATTAGAACATGTATAACATTTAAACACATGGCAGCTGTGTATTTTAAACCTCTCCTAATAATAATATATTTAATAATCAAGATGAATCTCAATTTTGATTATTTCAGGGTGAAAGAGGAAGAGAACTAAAAGATGGCTACATAAGAGATCTATGCTCAGAATATAGCATGATTCGGAGACCTGAGAAACAATAGAAATTTGCAAATTTTCTACTGATTAAGGTTGTTTTCTCTGCTGGTCTACCTGGCCAGCTCTTTTAGGCTCAGTTCCTACTTCTGCATTGGGACATTTCAGCCTTATCTGAGCTAGTTGTGATTTGTTTCTGCTGGTATCATCCCGCTGTGAATACTGTTCCCATGATACTAAACTCTCTCTGCTTAATTACAATCAATTTAATTCCAGCGACTGCTGACTCAGCTTGATTTCAATCATCCTTTGGAATTCCTCAATCATCTTTTACAAGGTTTGTCTGAACCAGGTCATCAAGCTCTTGATGCTGTTCCCAATTGTGTGTGCTCCTAACCACCTTAGAGATGATCTTTGGACCAGGTCCCTCACCTGCACAGGTCCCATGGATTTACTGTACACCGTCCATGGCTTTCACTACTGTTGGTTACTAAGTCTTACTTCTATTGCACTTCACTCTGTTGCTGGTACACTGGGTCCATAGGGGCACATTGCAACACCTGAGGCCTCTACACATTTCCACTGGTCTCCAGGATCACCATTTGTTGGCTCGTGATCAACTCTCTACACTTCCTTGGCTCTCTAATTCCACTAAATAACTTCCAGTAATGCTTCCATTGATATTCTGCCTATCATGTTTCCAAGATACAGTTCCTCTCCATATTGACTCTGAAGCTGAAAGGACGGATGATCCAAGCTGTATACAAGTCAACCTGAACCCACCACAAACATTTAGTTCTTATCTTTATACTGCTTCACATTGTCTTCTCACTCACTTCTGTTTCTATTTCACTTAATCTCTGCCATGTATTTCCTTTTCTGGCCATTCACATTCTGGCTGCTGTTCTAGAGCTGAGTCCATTACTTCCACCTCTCTTTTATTTCCCTTGGCTGCACAGGCCTTCCTCTCCTCTCTTCCCCTAGCTGGAGAGTCCAGACTAGGGATAATAGTCTCAGGATAAGGGGTCAGCCATTTAGGACTAAGAAGATGAGTAATTTCCTCACCCAGAGGGCGGTGAATGTTTGAAATTCTCTACCTGAGGACTATGGATGTTCAGTTGGTGATGATATTCAAGACTAAAATCAATAGATTTATGGTTACTAAGTGAATCAAGGGATATGAGGTTAGGGCAGGAAAGTGGTGTCAATGTAGAAGTTTGGCAATTATCTTAGCATGGCAGAGCAGGCTCAATAGGTGTATGGTCTAATCTGATCCTATTTCTTATGTTCTGCCTTGTCACCAATCTCAGGCTGAATCCCTCTAGAATAATCCCAATGCCACCCTCTGTGTCCCACATGGCATTCTCCAAAAGGCCCTTTGAGATAATCATCATTGCTTCATTATGAGCAGCAAGCCCAACTGCCCCATTCTCCAATCCTCGTTCCCAGCATGTCGACTGAGGAATCACCTCACCAATCTCCTTCCCATTCATCTCACTCTCCCCCATCACTCATGTTTGGATTAACAGTCAGACCCCTCTTTGTATTTTCCTCCAAAATTTCTGTCCGGTTATGAACAAGGCCCTTGCCATCTATGATCTTACTGTGGAGTATGACATGGTGGCCATGTCAGCGTTTGATGCAGTCAAGCATACTATATCCTTCCAATGTCTCTCCTCATTGTCCAGCTCATTGAGACTGCCAGTGTTTGATTCTATTTTTATCTACCTGAAGATCATTAACAATGAATCCTCTTGTCACCCTAAGGATTCATCTTTAGATTGCCCCTTTTCCTCCTATATAATGTTGTCCATCCACAAACATGGGGCTGAATATTTGGGCATCACTGTCCCTGGCACCGCACTACACCACAGCATCACACCCCCCCCCCCCCCCCCCCCCCCCCCTTCTCCCCACCAGCTAAAAAGTCAGTATGGAGCCCACCGACCATCCTGACAGTTGCCCCACAGCAATTTAACGCTGGGGCAGTGTTAATTGCTTTAAGGTGAGATTCCTGCCCTTATCTCAGGAGGAAGTCCAGTCTTAGAGAGATCCTGGCCAATTGGATGGTTGGCACTTTGCAGTCCCAGCAGAGTCAGCTGGGAGTGGTGGCCACTGCTGGGAATACAACCAGTTCCACCACGCCAAGGAGCCCAGGTAAGCCTGGGGTAGGGGGTCCCAGCGAGGGGCTGAAGTGCATGGAGACAAGGTTCAAGAGGCCAGGGGGAGGGTTAAAGGGTGGGGGGGTTTGGGAATGACCTTGGAGGAGGGGGTGGTGCCTCCAATAGGCTCAGGGGTCCCCAAGGAGGACTCCTGACCCTTGCCCGACACCAACCTGCTCAGCTAAAGATGCTGGGCTTCCCCCATTAATTGGCTGCTTGAGGGCATTAACAGACCCAAGAACAGGCAGCCACCCAATGCCTCCCGGTCCTCCATAAAATTTCAGACAGGTTGGGGCAGGCTGGTAGGCAGCGCGAAGGCCACCTGCTGGATATTACGTGCCCCCCACTGGATATTATGTGCCACCCGCTGGATATTATGTGCCACCCGCTGGATATTACGTGCCCCCCACAGGATATTATGTGCCACCTACAGGATATTATGTGCCACCCACTGGATATTACACACCACCTGATGGATATTACATGCCCCTCACCTACAAACCCACTGATTGGGGAGCTTACTATCCAGCCCATGGAGTCAGTTTCTACATGAATGCTGATGAGTGCTGATAACACCACTTCTACCTCTCCACCACCTTGGGTGATCCCATCCACTGTCTCCGTGCTATAGAGAATGTGTGTGTTTTTTAAAAAATTCTTACAATGCTTGCAAATTCATTGACCGTTCCTAAAAAACACCAGTGACGGGTCCTTCTTATTGCATCACTGCAGTCTATATGAAGGTGCTTCCACAATGATATTGTTAGGGTGTTTCAGGACTTTGAACCAGCCACAATGATGTAACGGTAAAATACATCCCAGGCAGGACAATGAAGAGGAATTTAAAGGCAATGGTGTTCTCATGTACATTGTTCTTCCCAGTGGTGGAGTTTTGGGATGCGCTGCCAAAGAAGCTTTTGTTATGAATGTGAGGTTTTATAAGATGATTATGTTTTAAGCTGTCTCTTTAAGTTAAGGTAAAATGGAGCCGTGAAGAGGGTCATGTGATCTGCTACAAGTGCTGCTTGGTAACACGCCTGTGATCACTTGGTTACCATGGGCCCAGGTCATGTGCTATTGAAATGCATGTGCCAGGTTGAACACCTGAAAACAAAGGCAGAAGCAGATGTTACTGCAGACTTCAGACTTTGAACACAGAGAGAGAGAGAGACAGAGACAGAGGAACAGAGAATAAGACAGCTGTTGCAGTCTGCAGAGAGAAAAGGCTATTTTCTCTGTTAACTACTAGACTGGAAGATTTGCCCTGGCAAGGCCAAGAGAAGCAGGCAATCACAGGAGTGGGCAGCATTTATACCAGTTAAATAGATGATTGTTGCTTGATAAATGTAAAAGCAGCAATATTACAGATGCATTATGATTAGTCAATTTACTGCCATTCCTGCTAATGAAGTTGGTTTTCCCAAATCACCTGTGGATAAAGTGTATAAACCAATAGTGGTAAAATTCTACAAAAATACAATTATTGACTATTTATAACCAAGAAAGGAAAATGTGTTTGTTTCCTAATATCAGTGCAGTAATTCACTGTAGTTCACAGTGGTAATATTACCAACATTGCAGAAAATTAGGACTATAATCAAAGAAACAGCCTACCTATGTTGAGGAATCTGAATTGGAGTTGATGGATTATAAAAGTTCCGCCCAATTTGGTACATAGACAGCATTTTCAGAACTCTGTTTAAAAACAGAATTGTTTCAAAGTTTTAATTCATGTAAAAAGGTTGGCCTATAATGCATAAAAATAATTTTATTTGCATTATTAATGACTATAGAATTCATTTGTATTCATCAACTACAAGTTCAAAATGTTTTAAACTTTTGGAACCAGTCAATCTTATTATCTGTTTGTCTTATGACAATTCCATTAAAAAATTTGTAACAATACAAAACAGGGTCAGTAGAGGTTGTAAGTTGAATTTATGCTGGGTATATCAGCATATGGACTTGATCCCAGCCACACTTGGATTCTTATTTTGACCGGACCTTTAAATTCTAGATGGGGAGTTATGGGCCACTCATCACTAGAGTAAGGTTATCCATCCCAGGGAATACTGCTTACCTTCTCTGTCTAGAGTGGCTCCAATGAGAGCTGAAATGTTTACAGCCCATTTGGGCCTTCAGAGTACCTCATTATGCCTTTCAGGAATGGATTAGCTTGAGCTGGGGAAGGTGCCATTAATGCACCCTTGCAGACACCAGCAGCCCACCCTGTTAGTTGCATTAAGTGCTTATTGTGAAAGAATGAGTCCAAAGCTAGTCTTTTACCTCAGGTTTATTCTTAAGACAGCTCAGCAGAATGACAGACTCCCAATTCCTTCCCCTCTGGAGTGTTACAGCTGTACCCATTTATAGGTGAGCTAATGCACATCACCTGTTTTAACAATGAAATTGTCTTAACAATGCATTTGCAATACAATGTAATTGCCAGTAAACAAGATGATTGTTGCTGGACCTTGGCAATGGAACTATATTGACATACCCTAGCTATAAAAGTGACTCAAAAAATTGCAATTTATTTCTAAAATTTGAGAATGGGTCTCATGCCTTGGGTGAAGGAGGGCATGGGTTCCATGCTGCCAGCTTAAATACACTGGAGCAGGATCCCAAGAATGCCCAGACCAGTACTTAAGATTATATCAATAAGTATAGACAAGCAGGATAGAATACTCCAAGGTATACAATGGTGTGCATAATGCAATGGTGTTGAAGTGCACAAGGCAAACATGCTCCAGAAAAATAGGCACAGAGATGAGGCCTACAATGTGCCCAAGATGCTCAGCAAGCTTCAACAGGCAAAAACGTGTGGGAGCCTGTGAACAATTGTTTTCTGATTTTCAAATATAGTTTGACTACTCCAATCGAACATACAAATGTTGTGCAATTTATTTTATATCACTGAGAATCAACTCACTTTTTAATTGTGATATTGAAGAACTGGATGCACATGGGAGAATCCTGTGGAAATTCACTTGTCAGAGCAATTGTTATATTCACTATCTGGCCATCTTTCATCATGCTTGTCACTTTTGTAACCTAAAAATAAGATTTGGGTTTAATTTTGCATTTCGAGGCAAGTGAAATAAGGCACACAATGTTCTTAACTCAAGAGAGTCTTACAATTTTACAACCTGAGACAAAAGGAAATGCTTTACCTCTGTAAGACCAAACTCTTGGAGGATAGCAGAATGGCTATCCCCAATGATTTCCTCGAACTGTGGGAACTAGAAAACCTTGGAAATGTCTTGTTTACTGATGGACAGATGCTAATATTGCTATTACCTGGTGTGAAATATTTATGGATATTTATGAATTGATCAAACAGATTTTTTTGCTCAGAATATAGGCTCAGTGAAGTTTGAATGCAAACACTGTGTTAACACTTTCACCTCCGAACTTTGAGTTTGAATTCAGCTCAGATTGATAGGATAAACTGTCCTTTATCTACTTGCTGCAAGAATCCTAAATGGACAATCTCAACCTAGTTCATAGTGGATGTAAGAACACAGTACAAAACTGACCCTGATGGAAATGCAACTTAAAGGTGTTTTAAGGATGGCAGTTGTCAAAAAATAAAATCACACTGGTGTAACGGAAAATACCCAGATTGAATAGCATGAATATGTGGAAGTCTGACTAACCACAACACTTGATAGTTTTTGGTAAGCTCTTCAATCATAGTATGTCATGCTTCACGTGGCATTGCATGAAATAAAACATTGCAGGGAATTCAACAGCCTATATGGCCACATCAGCCAATACGGAACCAATCATCTCTGCATGTCCTAGCATACTTACTTGGCAACAACAATAGTGAGCTGTATTCATGGGTTCAAGGTCAGTATGGGCCAACTGCAGTGCTGTGCAGTCTGCAAAAAGGAAATCTGCAACTAACAAGCACCATGGTGTGGGCACAACATTGATCAGCTGCAACCTCAATTCTGCCTCCAGTTCTTTCCAAGCATGCTGTAATATGGACCTCTGGGGATGAGCAAACGAGGGCTATCCTCATTTTAACCACCTCATGCAGTTAAAAAGTTAAAAGCTAAAGTCTTCCACTTTAGCAGTCATCAAAAAAGGGTTGCACCATAATTTAGCCAAAGACTTTGATTCATGCTTCAACATTCGATTTCCTTTCAATTCACTTTTGCCTGGCACTTCTTGCCATTCTTTTCCTGTCAGTCTTTGCAAAAGAAGAAGCAAGGTGTTTACTCAGCAACAGTTATAAAATGCAAGCATTTAAGCTCTAGGTGCACAAGAGTTGCTTTGATGACTACTGGTAGGTGCTGGAGGCATTGATACGGGAATTGAGGTACCAGAGGGCCTCACTATAACTGAACAGCATTTCTCAGAAGCACTGGGAACAATTAAACATGGGCCAGGAAATTCCTCAGACCTGTTCCTGCTCTGTTGGCGTTACTTCACCTAAAGTGCAGCAGAATCCTGTTTATGTGCAGAAGTAGGTTTTTTGAACTTCTAGTAAAATGACACCAGGTCAGGAGCAGCTACATGGAATTTGCAAGATAGATACAAGAACGAAATAGCAGTAGTTGGGTGAGAAAGAGAATTTTTGTTAAGAATCTGAGCAAGGGAAAGAAAAAATGAAATGAGAATGAGAGGCATTGAAGAGACAAGAGAGCAGGATTGAGTGCAATGACACACATGCTATGGGAGAAATATCATCATGATGAAAGGCTTTACATAGGATTACACAGGTTAAATGTCTCAGAAACAAGTCATTAGGCCCAATCAGTCCGGCATTCCACTCGAACCTCCTCCTATCTTTCCTTTCCAAAATATATCATTGTAACCCTCTATTCTTTTCTCTATTGTATGAATGCCTGGCCTCCCATTAACTGTATCTATACTATTTGCGTCAAACACTCCATGTGGTGATGAGGTGATGAACATTCTCACCACTCTGAGTAAAGGGGTTTCTTGTGAATTCCCAATTGGATTTCTTGCTGACTGTCTTATATTGATGATCTCTAGTTATGCTCTTCTCCACAAATGCAAACATTCTGTCTGTATCTATTCTATCAAAACCTTTCATTGTTTTAAAGACCTCTATCAGGTCACCCTTCAGCCCTCTTTTTATCAAGAGAAAAGAGATCTAGCCTGTCAATCCTTTCTTGATATGTATTACCCACACATGTCTGATATCATCCTTGTAAATCTTCTCTGCACCCTCATCAGTGCCTTGACATCCTTTTTATAATAATGACAACCAGAGTTCTACACAGTGCTCCAAGTATAGCCTAACCAAGCTTTAGCATAACTTCTCTACTTTTCAATTCTAGATTATTTTAGAATGCGTGGATGGAATCCATCCAGACTCTGGGAGTGGGGGTGGGGGTGTGGGTGTGGGTGCGTGAGTTGGGGGTTATCTTCTTTGAGTTTGATTAGTGTATTCAATCCATGCCATTTTTTCAATTTTAAATGCACTTATCTCATGACTCACCTCATCATTCAATGTCACATCTACTTTTCCATCTCCTTGATAAATACTGAAGCAAAATAATTATTTAATATTTTTGCCATCTCCCTATCATTACCTGGTATAATCCTGTCTATCCCTTAATGGTCCTATTCCCATCCTAGTCGTCCCTTTTTTAATTGATGTGCCTGTAAAATATTTTTCTTTTTATTATGTTTCTTGATCATTTATTTTCATAATTATTCTTTGCCTTCTTAACTTTTTTCTCTCTTAATCTCTTCATATTCTCTCCTAACATGCACTTATTTGCTGTTTATGTACTTAATGTATGCCTCTTTCCTAACCCACAATTGGTATCTTATGTTTTTATTCATCCTTGAAGTCTCAATAGTTCAATTTGTTCTTTCATTTCAGCAGAATATATTTTTCTTTCACTCTGTTTTAATGAAATCTTAAGGGCAATGGATACATCAGATCTGGCAGGGATAAAGCTTGACACTGGTTATAATGGTAAATTTGGTCAAGAACATCTGTAACTACAAATTATTTCAAATAAGCTTTGAAGAATGCATGCAAGTGATATTTTTCCACCTGTACCTTTAAATGGAAAGTGGACAGCTCTCTCCAGCAGATGCTCGTACTACTGGTAGCATGCCAATTTCCTGATGGATAAATGAAAGTAAGTTACCTTAGTACAGGTGAGTGCTGATGAGATCAGCACGAAAAATGAGGTCATTAACCTGGCATGGCTAGTGACCTAAATAAATTGTTTAATTTTTCAAATAACTCAGGCTCATTTTGAAAAGGAAGTACTGATTGCAGGGCTCCCCTATAAAGCTGACATTTTCGACAATAAGTAACCATTGCAAGACTTGTCCTTTATCAGTTAATCATTATTCTGAAACAAAATCGATACCCTTGAGCTAACACTTTCATGCACCTACAAGCCTTTCAACTGTAACGTAGAGTGAGCCTACTGGCATTGATTAAAATTCTGATCCAACTTTATATAGCTCATTTTAAAACAAAACACAGCTCAATTGTCTAAATTGTTTGCATCAGCTGTGTGGTACCCCGCCTGCATGATTTTCAAATACCTGTTGGTGATGAGGGACCTACCACGCCACGCCATTACCAAATTAGAGATGCTAAAATTGGTTTGATTTTTGTAGTGCTATTCAACATTAACTCTCACTCTTAACATTTTCCCAATGTTAAAAGATCAGCATTAGTGAGCAGGGTCAAAAGTATACTTCTTACTTGGTTTTGCAGTTTATTTGGAAGGAACAGCATGGCTCCATCAAATGCCCTTATTCTTCCTAATAGATCACTGTGGCTGAACAGCAGTGCCATCCGTAAGCGTTTTGATTCAATGCCCGGCATGAAGGTCACTTGGTACTGGTACAGGCACCATTTTGGAGGTGATCTGAAGGCAAAAAGATTTGTGACGATCTTCACTGGAATCCCGCTGGAACCTGCAAATACCCAATATTAAACAATTCAGCAAATTTAGGAGAAACTTCACATAGCATTGGAAAGTACCACATAGTGGGTTACATCCTGTAGGCTTCAAATGTATGCAACAAATCCGGTTCTGATTCAACGGAGCACACGGTCAATCAAATTACTTAAGGAGGTCAGGTTCCTCAGAATCACTGGCCAGATTTTCGACCACTGCCATGGTCGAAGGTGGCTGGGGCCAAAGATAAGCCCCACTCACTCGCATGCCGGTTCCCTAGCTCCATCCCACCTCTGAGCCATTTTTGCAAATGCGGGATTGGCATTGACAGGGGTTGCCCACCCGCACATGGAGGGTATTATTTTCACTAGTGTGGAGATTTACTTGGAGCTGGTATACTTGGTCACCACCTTGGAAGAGATGCCAGTGTCGGGGTGAACCCGCTTCATCACTTTGTAGGTGTAGATGGGGTAACTTTCTTTCCTGGATCTCTTCCTCTTCTTGCCGCCTTTCAGTGGTGCCCTCTTCTGGGCTTTCTTGGCACCTTTCTTGGAAATTGGTGCTTTCTTCTCCTCCGCCATGGTTACAGTAAACCTTGGGTAGTCAATCAGGCTCATTAACAAACTACTTGAAGCCAACTGAAGGAGGCCAACATGAATTTTCCAGTCAGCCTCCAGGTTCCTACACCAGGATGAGGCAAGTTTAGGCTCTGGAAGGCTGGCACCCAGCACAAATGGCCTCATCAGGCCTTCCCTGCCTGCCTGGGTGCAGGAGCAACCACAGATCATCCCCCTGAGCCCAACCCTCAGCAAGTGGTGCCCTGGCTGCTGAATCTATTTTTTAATTAAAGATTTGATAAAGTTGGATAGTGGGAACCTCCATGCTAAAATGCCCTCTCTTTTACTTAGCTTCCATTATATCCTATTGCTCATCTCAAGGTGGAAGGCCCCTGTTTGGCCCTCCAGTTTTGAGATCCCTCTCTCCATCCTTAATTGGATAAAGAGCTCATCTTCATGCCAATTAATGTGGTTTCCCTAGTCAAAATCCCAATGAGTGTTTCCTCCTGGGGAGGGTTTGGGATCCAGAAACAGCCCCGACATCTGTTTCTGGCCCCAGAGGGAACATCCAGCCCAAGTTTACATGAGGCCAGTCTCCTTACACAACTTATCCTTTCTTCCATGAGCTAACTGAACTCTGTTCGCCTCTAGCAGGCATAAGTAGAACACCAAGGTCGTGCTTCGCAGAAGAGTTATCTCTTCCATATTAACATGCAAGAGTGAAAAAATATACACACAACTATTATACCTCAATTACATCGAGACCACTTCTAACCTCAGTTTCCTGCAACATGTTGGATGGGGTGTGGAGCACTGACAACATTGTCTTCAGCATCTGGTCATCTCCTAAAGTCTGGGCACATTGGATCTTTATGCAAGTCAGTCAAAACGCAGCAAATGAGATAAACTTTAACATGGTCATGTTCATTACCTCCTAGGTCTGTAGCTGAAAACCTCTATCCTTCTCTTCCCCCACTCAACCGGGATCTTTGTGTAAACCAACTGACCAATGTCATCCGTACTTCCTGATACTACAGTTCTCTAGTAACAGACAGAGTTGCCAACATATACTGACAGGTTAGAGCATTTTATGGTGCTTTGGAATTATTGTTGCCTTGTAAAGTTCATGGGTTTATCTATCCACAACTTTCTGATATGCCACTGCTCTCACCACCTCCGGAGATCCATGCTGAATGCCATGCACTGCCTCAAGCATGCTCTCGACACCTCTCTGGTTAGAGCACTGGCTCACTCTATTTCAGAGGTATCCTGGTCGGCAGTTCCATTTCATTTTTCATCTTATCCTGCATTTTAGCAGAAAACATTTTTCCTTCTTTCAGATGTCATGGGGCCGCAAGCTTCAAAATGGGTGAAAGGTAAGGGAGCCAAAAACAGGGCTCCTTGGATAATAAGGGAGATAGTGACCATGATGCAACAAAAAAAAAAGAGGGTGTATGATGCATGTCAGGTGAATTCTTCAAGTGTAAACCAGATCCAATACAATAGGTTGAGAGGGGAGGTGAAGAGGAAAATAAGACTGGCAGAGAAAGGGTATAATAGAATGATTGGCAGTCAACATAAAAGGGAATGCAAAAAATCTTTTACCAGCATGTAAATAGTAAGCAGGTATTAAGGGGTGGAGTGGGTCCTATTCAGGAAACGGGGGTTGATATAGGATTGGAAATACAGGTCAAGGATAGAACACTCAATGAGTTCTTTGTATTGGTGTTTACTAAGAGGAATCTGACAAAATATCAATAGAAGCGGAGATAGTGGAGGCCATGGATAGTGTGAAAATTGAAAGGAGGGTAGTACTGGAAAGGATGCCACTGCTTCGGCTAGGTTAGTTACCTGATCTGGATGGCTTGTATACCAGGATGCTAAAGGAAGTGGGGTGGTGTAGTGGAAGGGCTTGCTTTAATTTTTCAAGCTCTCCTAGATATGGGGGAGGTGCTAAAAGATTGGAGAGTGGCAAACTTATTCAAGAAAGGGTGTAAAGACAGTCCTAGCAACTACAGGCCAGTTCATCTAACATCTGTGGTTGGTAAGGATTTGGAATCCATAATCAGAGGAAAAATCAACAGACACTTGGAGAGGTTTGAGTTAATTATGGAGAGCCGGCATGGATATGTGAAAGGCGGATTGTGCTCGACTAATCCAATTGAATTTTTTGATGAAGTAACAGGGAAGGTTGACGAAGGGAATGTGGTGGATGTTGTCTATATGGATTTTAAGAAAGAGTTTGACAAGGTGCCACATAAAAGGTTGGTTAACAAAATTGAGGCTCATGAAATAGGAGGGTCAGTTGGATAAAAAAACTTGGCTTAAAGGCAGAAAGCAGCAAGTGATAGTAAATGTTTTTTAAGACTGGAGGCTGATTGCCAGTGGCATTCCCCAAGGGTCAGTGCTAGGACCACTGCTTTTATTGCTACATAAAAACGTCTTGGATCTTGGAATACGGAGTAAAATTTCAAAATTTGCAGATGCTACCAATCGTGGAGGAGTGGCAAACAGTGAGGATGATATGAATTGTCTGTAAGCTAGACTAGCAGCATGGGCAGACAAGTGGCCCATGGAATTTAATAAAGAGAAGTATGAGGTGATACATTTTGGCAGAAAGGATGAAGGCAATACAGATTAATGGCACAATTCGAAAAGGTGCGCAGGAACAGAGGGACCTTGAGGTGCATGTGCATTGATCTTTTAAGATGGTAGGACATACTGAATGGTTAGCAAAGCATATGGGATCTTGGACTTCATAAACAGAGGTATTAAGTACAAAAGCAGGGAAATTATGCTGAACCTTTCTTAAGCTTTGTTTAGGCCAAACTAGAATATTGCGTCCAGTTCTAGTCACCACACTTTAGGAAAGATGCAAAGGTCCTTGAGAATTGACTGAGTAATAGGAAACAGCGAGTAAAGGTTAATGGATATTTTTTGGGCAGCAGGAAAGTTTGTAGTGGAGTTCCCCAGGGGTTGGTATTGGGACCCTTGGTTTTTCTAATATCTAATTAATGATCTAGATTTTGGAGTGCAGGGGACAATTTCAAAGTTTGCGGATGATAGAAAACTTGGAAGCATTGAAAACTGTGAGAAGGACTGTGCAGAACTTCAAAAGGACATAGAAAAGTTGGTGGAGTGGGCAGATAGGTGGCAGATGGCGTTCAATGCAGAGAAGTGTGAGGTGATTCATTTTGGTAGGCAGAATATGGAGAGCCAATAAAAAATAAGGGATACAACTCTAAAGGGTGTGCAGGAGCAGAGGGAACTGGGTGTATATGTGCATAATTCATTAAAGGTGGCAGGACAGGTGGAGACAGCAGTCAATAAAGCATACAATATCCTAAGCTTTATTAATAGGAGCATATAACTTGTATAGGGCACTAGTTAGGCCTTAGCTGGAATATTGTGTATAGTTCTGGGCACCACACTTTAGGAAGGATGTGAATGTACTGGAGAGAGTGCAGAAGAGGTTTACAAATAATGGTTCCAGGGATGAGAAACTTCAGTTATGTACATAGATTGGAGAAGTTGAGACTGCTCTCCTTGGAAAAGAGAAGGCTAAGAGGAGATTTGATAAAGGTGTTCAAAATCATGAGGGGGCTGGACAAGGTAGATAGGGAGAAGCTGTTCCTGCTTGTAAAAGGATCCAGAATGAGAGGGAACAGATTTAAAGTGATTTGCGAAAGAAGCAAATACGATGTGAGAAAAAACTTTTTCACACAGTGAGTGGTTCAGGTCTGGAATGCACTGTCTGGAAGTGTGGTAGAGGCAGGTTCAATCGAGGCATTCAAGAGGGCAACAGATGATTATATAAATAGAAACAATGTGCAGGGTTACGGGGAAAAGGCAGGATATTGGCATTGAGTCACAATGCTCATTTAAATAACTGGTGCAGACAAGATGGGATGAATGGCCTCCTTCTGCATCATGACAATTCGGTGATTCTGTGAAGGTGCAGAAGGGGTTTACCAGAATGGTTCCAAGGGTGGGAGATTTTAGTTACAAGGTGAGGTTGGAAAGGCTGGGTTGTTCTCCTTGGAGCAAAAGAGATTATGGGGAGATTTGATAAAGGCATACAAGATTATGACAGGCTTAGATAAGGTAGACAAGGAAACATTGTTCCCATGAGCTGATTGTACAAGGTCTAGGGCACACAGATTTAAGATTTTGGGCAAGAGATGTAGGGGGAATGTGAGGATAAACCTTTTTACGCACTGGGTAATAATGGCCTGGGACTCATAGCCCACAAGGGTCGTGGATGTGGAAACAATCATTGATTTTCAAAGGAAATTGGATGGGCACTTGGAGGAAGTAAACTTGCAGGGTTATGGGGACCAAGCACGGGAGTGGGACTGATTGGATTGCTCCACCAGCAGCCAGCATAGACTCGATAGGCTGGATGACCTCCTGCTCGTAAATGACTTTATAACTCTTGGATACCAAGACCCCTCTGATCCCATATCTTCTTCCAATCTCACCACTTATCATATTCTTGCTATTCCCTCTGATCATTACTTCTCTGACTCTAAATGACCACTCTCAGCAAAGGCCAGAGCTCCATCCCTTTATGTACTTATCTTAATGAATTTTGATGTTGGCACAGTGCTGAGCTCTTCTTACATTGTGTCCACTTCTTTGTCCAGGTGTCTTAATCCTGCAAAGCAGACCCTTTCTCCCATCTTAAGAGTTCCACAGGGTAGTGTCCTTGGCCCAACCATCTTCAGTTGTTTCATCAATGACCTTCCTCCCATCATAAGGAGAGAAGTGGGAATGTTCATGGATGATTGCACAATGTTCAGTACCATTCACAACTCCTCAGATACTGAAGCATTCCATGTCCAAATGCTGCAAGACCTGGACAATATCCAGGTCAGGGCTGACAAGTGGCAAGTAACATTCGTGCCACATAATTGTCAGGTAATGACCATCTCCAACGAGAGAGAATCCAACCATTGCCCCTTGATTTTCAATGGCATCACCATCACTGAATCCCCCACTATCAGGAACTCCCTTCCTAATAGCACTGTGGGTGTACCTACACCACATGGACTGCAGCGGTTCAAGAAGGCAGCTCACCACCATCTTCTCAATGTCAACTAGGGATGGGCAATAAATGCTGGCCCAGCCAGCGAAGCCCACATCCCATGAATGAATAAAATAATTCTCATTCCACCTGAAAACTTTCCTTTGGCCTCTGACT
The DNA here is from genome assembly GCF_964194155.1 of Cetorhinus maximus. Taxonomy (NCBI): domain Eukaryota; kingdom Metazoa; phylum Chordata; class Chondrichthyes; order Lamniformes; family Cetorhinidae; genus Cetorhinus; species Cetorhinus maximus. The sequence goes on along the minus strand of NC_135885.1, from coordinate 83,575,979 downwards.
CTGTAGAGCTTTTCATATGAAATGCAGGCATGATATCAGCCACCTCAATTTTTCTGCACAGTGACTCTGCACAGTCACTCTAACTTCTACCCATGCTCTTTGGCCTTTGCTGTTTCCTTCCTCATGTGAAGCAATTTTTCAGCACAAAAGTGGCCAAAATCAATTACTAACTAGAGATCGGCCTTATGTCTCTTGTGCTCTGTATACATGGCTATAAATAGGAGGAAGTGGAAGGCCTAGGATTCTCCTTGCCGTTTTCAGCTTGTTGAACAAATGGCTATATTAATAGCTATTGCATTATTTTATTCTGATGCTTGTGGCGGTTTCTCTGCAGCAGGGAAATTAGACATCCTAAGTGACTGTGACAAAGTTAAACTTTCCCACTTTGTTCTTCTCAACCTATCAGATCAGTCAATCCACAACTATATCAAGTAAGTCAATGAAATCTTGCTTGCCAGAGACACCACTTTTATTGCCTTTTCTCCATGAATTAAAGGTCACAATTTGAGAGGCTGCTGTATTCCTGATAGGTAGCTGGTTTTCTTAAAGTGCAGGGCCTCATTAATAGTGCCAATATAGCTTCAGGATGCATAACTGCAGCCAAATGGTACTTATGAATCTTAAAATGTCCTATATCATCGATGCCCAGATTGTCCTTGGCCACCACAACAGAATATTACATGGCGGTTTCAAGATACCATAACGGCAGACATAATGCCTTCACCTTACTAAGCTCTATGGTGTCACTACTGTTTGAAGGATTAATTCAAAAATGGTCACTTTTTTCTGCACATGTACCCCAGGGGTACATCTGGGCTATTTTCAGTCAATGGACAGCTCTGAGGGTTCTCCAGCTATCTTCATTGCAAACAGTCAGTTTCACAAAAAACAAGATTGTGCTTCCCTTTAAGTGCAACATCCCTTCAAGAATTGTGACTTTCCAGACTACCCACCCTCCTGAGCAAGCGTACTCCCTGTGCACAAGGATATTAAAATTATTTAAATGATCTGAGTTTGCGGAATGAATTTACCACACAACTGACACCGATGTACCCAGAAGCACTGTCCATTTTTAGCATTGATCAGGTAATTGTCCCTCTGTTTTTCAGTCACAATTGCCTTTATATCTTTCCTTGCTTCCTCAGGATTGAGAAGACTTGCTTCCACTACGGTTTGATGAGTTCTGAGATGGCTGATAAGTCCCATGCTCGATCCGCAGTCTCTGCCACCTGTGGGCAAATGGTCCTTGAAGAGTTGGGTGGATGAGTTGATTGGAGGTTTGTGCGCCATCCCTGATGCTGCAACTGCGTCTCTGCATTTTCACTGTGTGGCAAGTCCAAGAAAAATCCAAGGAACAGCACCAATAACTGTCAAAGGCCTTTTTTGAACTCAAGTATGCCTTTGACTCTGTCAGCCATTTAGGCTAATGGAGTATCCTCCTCAAATTTGGCTGTCCTCAGAAATTTGTCACCATCCTCCAACTACTCCACAATGACATGCATGCAGTGATCCTCACCAATGGGACCATCGCAGACCCCATCTCAGTGAAGAATGGGGTCAAACATGGCTGAGTCATTGCACCAACCCTCTTCTCCATCTTCTTCGCTGCAACACTGCACCTTATCTCCAGCAACAATTTACAGAACAGATGGCAAACTGTTCAACCTATGGTGCCTACAATCCAAACCCCAAATCATTCGAACTTCAGTCATTGTGCCTATTTATACACAATATAATGCGTACATTATCCTGAAGTTCATCAATTAAGTCATATTACAAACAACTTGTTCTAGTTGTTTGCTGCCTGATAAGAGCTTCAATTACATGCAATCATGACCACTTAAGATAAATTTTCACAGGAATATATTAATGATTTCTACAGCAGCTGACTGAAAAATTATTTAAAATATTTAAGCAGAGTATTTTTTTTACCTGATTTAGAATCTTTCACGTGTTCCATTGCTTTCCTTGTATTTACACCAAAATCAAAGATATTGCGCCTCCTCGGACGTCCTCTCTCCATCATTACTTGTCTTTCAAAACCAGCAGATACTGTCACTGTTGAGCAAGAAAATGATCACTTTTAAGCCTCATTTCATGAATCTCTTCTCCAGAGAGCCCTATCCCCTGGAAGCATACACCTTTGTAAAACTCCCCTCCTAATGTAAACATTAGGGAACATATGGTTCTAAAATTCTACAGTTCTCCCGGTCTCCCACTAAAATTCTAGAGGCTGACAGGTAGAATCCCAAAGGAAATGGGGATGGTTAGGACCTTGCAGAATTTGAGAGCCCACAGGCCTACAGAACCCCACTGCAGTAAAACGGGCAAGCACAGGTCCCAAAAAACCATTTACATCTGTCTGGTCAGCTATTGAACTCAGAAGAAAAACACACTGTTCACTATTTATATCCCGCAATTAATTTTCTTACCAAATAACTTCTGATATTTCTGATGTTATCAGCTTGATTATTTCACTGGACTGTGAATTCCAAATGTTTCCTTGTGCAAACATGAACAGTGCAACAATGGTATTTTTAAAAATGAATTGTGTAATTTAAAAATGATGCTAGCTCATTGGGACATTATAGAATTGGTCCCAGACGTGCTCCACTTGCAATTGGCAACTATTAACACACAAGTGTGGGCAATACTGGTGAAATACAAAATAACTCAAAAGTACATTTGGGATTGTTGATAATTTTTTACAAATGAAAATTAGAAAGGGAATCTCAGTCATATCTTACGGTGAGTTCTATTATTTTAGTCCATATTAATAATATTAACGTGACAAAGCGACAGTAGCTTTACCTACTTTAACAATTAATGAAAAAAAAACAGAATAAGGATGAAGAACATTCCAGCACTACTTCATCAACAATTGTGTGCAAAGGTCACATAGATAACCATTTGGGAAGTGGAGGGCTTTGTAAAAAGCCTGGTATTAGGCCCTGTGCCTATTCAGCACTGGGTACATTCAAACCACGGCCCCTGTGTTTAAGGGAAGATGGGGAGGGTGCAGCAATGTGGCTGAGAAAAGATGAAGAACCCAGCAAGGCCACAAATGCAGAGGTCCTGCATTTTAGCTCCATTTCCTGAAGCCAGCCAGATGGAGAGCCTGGCAAGGAAAACCAATGGCAGGGGGCTGTAGACGGAGACTTGAGGAGAGAGGAGAGATGTCAGCAAGCTAATGTAGGGATGGGAAAATAAAGATAGGTTGGCAGGTTATCAGATGCAGAAAAAGAAGTCAGAAAGCAATGGAGAGAGGGAAGAAAAAATTAACGAGAAATTGGGAGCTGGAGGAAGAGAGCAATCAAACAAACAGGAGGGCTGGGGAGAGTGGAGGAGGAGTAGGGATTCTGGTGATCAGGACTGGGTGTGGCTAAAAATTTCTTTGAGTGGTCTGGGGAGCACTTCTCCTCCTCCTGATTCAAAATAACTATTCTTTCCTCCCTTTAACTGCCAAGTATCCCAATCCTCGGAAAACCCATACAGCAACAGCTAATTTTAAATTGGACTCCCAATTGCAGAGAATGAGCCTGGTCAAAATATGTTAATTAACTGTCCTGCGTTGCTTTGTTGCAGCTCTTGGATGCTTAGGCATCCACTGCCACAAAAATGGCAGCAAGAACATGCATAGCATACGATAGACACATTGTCGTTATTTCAATATTTAACACACCCTCTACCCTCTTCTGACATGAAAGGGTTAATATTGAGGTCCATGTTCCTGCAATGAGGCTGAACTGCTGCTACTTGAGGCCCTAAATGATAGTGTAACATAAGCTCATTAATATATATGTGAATGAGGGCAGAGTTTTCCACCATTCACCTTGTGCCTTTTGCCCCAGAGAAGCAAAATTGTTTCTTTGGGCAATTAAAAAGCCAGAATCTTTTGTACCTCACATCCTAGGCTTTCACAGTGATTTTTTTCCCCCCAAAAAGGTGCGTTGATTTAAGTTTCAGGAGATTTTCCTTATCTTCTGACTCTTCTTGCTGCTTTTATTGCATTTAGTTAGCTGCATTTTTGTTAGCATTCATCCCACTATTTTTTGCATTCTTAAATATTTTAATTTCTTCTATTTTTCACCTCTTACCTTTGCACAGAGTAAAACTCTCATTTAGCACCTTAAAAATAAGAGGTTGCATGTTCTTCTGGGAATTCATCTTTATGAAGTGGAAGACAAGGAGATGGTCAATGGGAATACCAAGAGGGAGTCCAACTGCATTGGAGGTTATCTGTCCCAAGCCACCATTACTCAAGTATGTAACTCCATAGTCCCCAACAAAACAATCTGAGCAGAGATTTGTTTCTGCCACCTATGCTTCATCATCTTATTACACAGAGTAGTCTTGATATGCTGAAAATTGAAGAAGCAGATGCATACTTAGATATGTGGAACATGGTTATAAATAAGTGATCGCATAGTATACTGCTGGGTTGGGTTATCAAACAGTCTTTACTGTCTGCTGGTAATCTAGCAGACCAATTCATCCTACCATTATATAAAATCAATAGGATAGTTACCAGGTGATCCACTGTTACATTACTGCCTAGGTGGTGAAGATGAAAATCTGTCCCTATCATTTGAGGTATGATGTTTTTGGAAGATACAAGTGTGGCAAAGCTGTCAATTGTATGCTGAAACTTTAGTGCATCTGTACTGAGATATGAACATGCTTTTGATGCAATAAAATAAATGTATTGCTGAAAAAAGACATGTCAAAGTTCTCCATCTTGCACTCATCAGGACACTTCGTAAGAATACCAATATAAGGGAAAACAACAATTTATACTATGGGAGAAGAGAGTGCTGATTGGTTGGTAAGTGGACTCTGTTTGGTAGAGGTGTTGCCGTAGAGAATGCACCAAATTGATGATGACTGACAGTTAACTGCCAAGCACTGTTTGAAATTTAAACCAAGCAGCTTGGCCCTGATTGGTCAAGGCATTGTCCTGAGGAACAAGTCAGTGAATGGCTGTCACTTATTTTGTTTAGTTGAAACAGGCACAATGTGTGTACATGTTCTTTCTGTCTACAAAGAACAGGGCCCTGTATATTAATATATGTAGCTTCCAGTACACGCAAATACCCCATTCTGCGAACCCGACTGAAAACCAATTTAAGATGCAAGGGGCTTGCTGGCATGCCTGTCTGTGCTTGTTAAAATGGCACTCTACATGGGGCCAGGAAAAATAGGGCGAATAGGTCTCAGCAAAAATTTTATCCGTTTGCATATTCCATTACCATCAGGGCAAAGAGTTAAAATTGGGGCTATTAATTTCAGAGTGGGAACTTCCTAGATACCATTTCCCAATATTTTAGAATGCAGAACACCTATTTTTCATTATGTTCACTTTAATGGAGCATTAATAATAGAGGTTAGTTTCAAGGACACAGTAAGGTAAAGGTTTGTGCATTTCAGTCAATCCTTGATTATTTTCTTCACTCTCATGTTTGCTTTCTACTGATACCCAGGTTCTCAGCATGTTTTGAGCCAGTTGTTTAAAAATGTTGCCTCCAGTTTTATTACTATCATCAATATGTTTTTCAAAGGGAAGCCTATTATCTGAGGATTGATAGTTTCCTCTTCATTCTGAACAGGCAGCAATTTCTATTTTAACACTGAAAACTATCACAATGTCAGTTTGACTGATTGAAAGAACTTGCATTTAAAAAACACCTTAAGGATATCCTGAGGATGTTAAAACACATTTCTGAAGTGGGTCAATGTTGTAGTGTGGGGTAAAATTGCCAGTCACTTTCCACAGTAAATAAGCTCCCACAGATAGCAATGGGAGACATGACCAGTTAGTGTAACTTGGTGGTGCTAGCTGAGGGCTAAATATTGGCCTGGACACATCAGGAGGGGAAGTATATGTTGATAAGGATAGATAAAGTAGGGTGGGAGGAGGCTCATGCAAAGCATAAACACTGGCAGAAACCAGTTGGGCCAAATGACTTTTTTCTGTGCTGCAATTCTATGTGTATTTGGGATTGTTGATGATTTTTTAGTAATAGTAATTAGGAAGCAATTAGCAGTTATCTCTTATGATGAATTGCTATGTTTTGAAATAGCTCTATAATTTTAGTCCATTCTAATAAAACTTGTGATCCAAAGGCAGTAATTCTACCCAAAAGCTTTTCACAGTTATTGCCTTAACAAGAAAAAGAACAGAACAAAGATCAGATGAATTTCAGCATGTCATTCTCTACTGTTGTGCACTAAGGTCACAAATATGTGCAACCAGTGCGGGTCTGCTGCTGGATGCTTACATAGCAATGATCAACAATAAAGAAAGGTGAACATGGCCACTTAGCCTATCATAGTTCATCCACCAGATAGATTCTCCTTATTGCTACATTGTTATTATTTATGACTGACGGCAGAGTTTTTAATCAGCAATACTCTACCCAGAGTTCTACACATCGATTACGCTTTGTGTGAAGAGGTTCCTAATATCCGCTTTAAGTTTTCCCTTTATAGTTTGAAGCACTGTCCCTTTACCCTATTCTCAGAATTAAGATTGAAGCAATATTCCAGACTTACCTTTTCAATACTGCTTACTAACATGTATACTTCTCCAAGGTCACCTCTTAGTCACCTCCTTTCAAGGCTGGAAAGTACACCCTTGGAACACCACTAATATTTTAACAAGACTTGTACCACGGAGCCTCGGGTGCTGATCCAGTACAAATCCAGCTTGAATGGAAAAATGGGTTTTTCACTCCCTTTGTACCACATCTTGACAGAGATGCAAAGGAGCACATTTTCAAGCCCTTAATTAATGGGGTAGAAAAGTACATCTAGGATATTACTTGAACCTAAACTACGATGGTTGTTTGAGATGGCACTTGTTTAAACCAGATAACTTTAGCTCACACATGTTCATAGCTGTCTTGTCTAAACTACTGTTTTTTCCTCAGGCTAGATTTGCTAAAATAACAGTTATCTACTGTTTTACAGGAATCAATTCTTACTGCATTCAATGACCCTTGAACTACAGCCAGGACAATGGATTACCTTGCACATGGGGTGGTCAACTATGGTGTGAAATCAGGAGATAGAGTTTGCTGGACAGACAGCATAACCCGATTGATGGCAGATGGGAGACACCATCAAGAAGATGTGTAAACAGCCTGGGCCCTGCAAGTCTCGCCGTGCCTGTGAGAAGAATCTGATAAGGACACATGGTCGCCAGACGCCTGTTTTGACAAATCCTGGACGGAGGCCTCTGGAATGGAGCCAGAAACTGGACTTAAAGGGGCACAGCATCCAGCAGTTGGGCTGCAGCTTAGGTAGATTAGGTAGCCACTGAAGACTACGGAGGAAGGGACTTCGACGGGACGACTGACTGGAGAGTCCACCCCCATGCAAGGTTATTCGGAGACTTAGTGATGTGTGAACCAAGGGAAACTTTATCACTTTAGGGAACTATCTCGAACAGAAGAATTTGTGGTTATCATTTCTGCTATAATAAAGCTGCCTTTCTTTCGTTCCTTTAATAGAAAATCTCACACACACACAAAATGTTTTTTTCTTTCTTGTTAATAAAGTTATCGTTCCTTCATTATTTATCATTAATAATTGTTTAGTAAAAATGGTTTTTTCACATGTTATTTGGTATTGAGTCACTCATTCCTGTTACATCCAGAGTACAGCTCCAAGCCCAAGTGGGACTCTGCAAGGGGACTCTCATGCCCCTACAGTACAACAGTCCCTCCGCTTCCCATGGCAACTTTCCATGGAAGTGCAGGAGCTGCAATATCTGCCTTCTACCTACTCCTTTCTTACTGTCCATGGCCCTGTGCAGTCCATCCAAGTGAAACAGCAATTTACTTATACCTCTTTCAATTTAGTATACTGTATTCTCCGTTCAAGATGTGGTCTCCTCTAAACTGGGGAGACCAAATGCAGACTGGGTGACTGCTTTGCAGATCGCCTCCACTCAATTTAGATACGTAATCCTGAGCTCCCAGTCACTTGCATTTTAATTCTCCACCTTGCTCCCACTCTGACCTTTCTGTCCTTGGCTTGCTGCAGTATTCTAATGAAGCTCAACATAAGCACAAGGAACAGCAACTCATCTTTCAACTGGGCGCTTCACAGCCTTCTGAACTCAACAGTGAGCTTAACAGTTTTAGATCATAAACTCTTCCTCATTTTGCTTTGTGTTTCTTTGCTGATTTGTTTCACTTCCCTTTCATTTCTTCCCTTGCTTCTTTCACTTTACAGTCAGACAGCAGTTATCCTGCCATTCACACTTCCTCTCGACACATCGTCTGTTTCTTTAGTTGTTCCATTACCGCACCCTTTGGTCTTGCAGCAAGAAACCTTTTGTCATTTAATCTCTTCTGCCCTCCACTATCGCCTTTTGTTCTTCTTCCCACTCTCCCCCTTTCACTCACTCAAAACCTATTACATTTCTAACTTCTCCCAGTTCTGACAAAAGGTTACAGACCTGAAACATTAACTCTGTTTCCCTCTCCACGTGTGCTACCGGACCTACTGAGTATTTCAAGTATTTTCCATTTTTAGTCCTTAACCCCAACTCAGGAGACCAGGATAAAATAATTCATGTTAGGATCCTGATGACCTTACAGTGGTAATTAACTCAAAAGCATTTTAACTACCTGCCTGCTCCGTTTCTGCTTAGCGGGTAACATTAGAATCGACTCCTAGGGCAGAATTTAACACCAGCGGGATTTTACACTCCCGAAGTCAGTGGACTTGTGAACGGCTTGCCACATTTTATAGCCCCACCCCCACTGCGATAGGGCCATAAAATTCCACCCCTAGGTTCTAATTCAAGGGGCCAATCCAACAAAAGTACCAATTAACTTGAAGATCTTGAACTAAATGCTAACATTTTTGGTGAAAGTAAAGTTCAGCTTGTGGAACAAGTAATGTTTTAGAATGCCAGGAGAAGGAAGGAATATGAAAGCAACAAAGTCATGCTTTAGGTCACAGTTGGAGTATGGCATTCAATTCCGGGCACCACGCTTTCAGAAGGACATCAAGACCTTAGAGAGGGTGAAGAGGAGATTTACCAGAATGGTCTCAGGAATGGGGGTCTTCAGTTACTTGGAGGGATTAGAAAACTGGCACTGTCTCCTTCGATCAGAGAAGGTTAACGGGAGATTTTATATGTGCGTTCAAAAACTTGAACAGCTTTAATAAAGAAGGAGAAATTGTTTTCATGTCAGAATGGTTAGTAAGCAGAGGACACAGATTTCAGGTAACTGGCATGAGAATCAAAGGCAAGATGAGAAGCATTTATTTTAATGCAGCAAGTTATTATGATATGTAATCACTGGCTGAAAGGTTGGTGGAAGCAGATTCAAAGATAACTTTCAAAAGGGAATTGGATAAATATTTGAAGAGGAAGAAAAATGCAGGGCTTTTGGGCCAGGGCAGGGAATGGGAATAATTGGATGGTTCTTTGAAAGACTCAGCATAGGCACTATGGGCCAAATAACTTCCTACTCGGCTGTATCATTCTATGATTCTATAAGCTAAGAATGTATGCCGGGAGTAACAGCAAGGAAAGATATAAATTTTAAAAACAGAGATTGATGCAGAAAAATAATAATTTGATAATTTTCAAATATTGAAGAGTTTACAAAACTCCACTTTATGCACCAGGAGTGCATAACGCAAAAACACAGGGATACTCCACGCTTCTCCATTGATTACACCATTCCACCTGTTGTAAGAAGAGTATGAAAACATGAATAAAATATCAAAATATGAAAGGAATTTCAGTATAATCTTGTTTTCAGCACCATCTATAGCTTTACATCCTCATTCATATACACTATGCAAAATTATCTGAGACTCTGCAGTTCAGCAAGTGGCTCATTGGGAAATTATGGGCAAGTCATCACGATTTTCTGATAAACACCCCATGAATTATTTGGGGTCTCAGGAAACATTTAATCTCTAATCCTCCAATAATAATTTACAATGAACTCACGGCTGCATGCTTCTGATTTTCTTTGAGTGTGGTTAGTTCCAAAGGTCTCCATTTGTGTAAGGGTAGATGTTCTCTGATTCACAGCTAATACCTAAAACAAAATGAGACTATGATATTACAAAGGTGACAGATTTATTATATCAAATTTGTTTATATTTTGTGGTTCTTAAAAATATAATTGATGCATAACAACAACAGCATGCTTTTACGTGGTACCTTTATTGCAGAAAAATGTTCCAAAGCCCTCCGTAGAGGCAAAATAAAAGAAAATTGACACCGTTCCAAAGGAGGAGAGATTAGGGTGGGTGAACAAAAACAAAAAATGCTGCAAACACTCAGCAGGCCAGGCAGCATCCACAGACAGAGAAACAGAGTTAACATTTCAGGTCAATGATCTTTCATCAGAGCAGTGAAAAGTTAAAGATGTAGTAGGTTTTGCATAATGGGTGGATGGGACAAGGACAAAAGGAAAGTCTTTGATAGGATGAAAGACAGGAGAGATTGAATGACAGAAGAGTTAGTCTAACAGAACAAAAAGGAATAGTGATGGGGCAAGAAATGAAAGATATGCCTAGGGCAGATGTGTACTGTCTGATTGTATCTTGGTTACCCATGGCTGCCCCACAGACCTGTTCTTCATTTCAGTGCTGCTGTCTGCTGCACACTCCAGGGGCCAAATAGCATTGTGAAGAAACCATGAGCAGCATTTCCCTTTTTAAAGGCACAATCATTTTCAAAGGTAAGTTACAGCTATGCATGGCAGCCACTGGATAATTGTTTTTGCCATTCAGGAGAAGCAATAGCCCACTAAGAAGAAGAGAACTCTCGGATTTTATGATGCATTATTAATGCTTGGTTGAGCTCCAGGGCTCATGGATTAGATCAGCAGGGGTTCTGTTTTGGCGTTCAGTGCTCAGCAACGTTCAGTGCTCAACAAAGGACTCAGTTTCATACCCTTGCACCCTCATCTCAATGAATTTCGGGCTTGGCACAATGCTGAACTCTTCTTCCGCTGCCTTCGTCTCCATGCTCAATTCTTTGGGCAGAAGTCCTCTCCCCATTCAACGGATCCTTTTACCCGACTCCAATATTCTCCCTCCACCTGGACCCCTCCCTCTGGATTCTTACCTTCTCTTGATCTTTTCATTGAGAACTGTCAGCATGACATCAGTCGTCTCAATTTCTCTGCTCCTCTCACCCACTCTAACCTGTCTCCCTCTGAACTTGCTGCACTCCGTTCTCTCAGGTCCAACCCTGACATTGTCATCAAACCTGCTGACAAGGGTAGTGCTGTTGTTGTCTGGCGCACTAACATCTACCTTGCAGAGGCTGAGCGTCAACTTGCAGACATTTCCTCCTACCTCCCCCTGGACCATGACCCCACCACTGAACATCAAGCCATTGTTTCCAGGACTGTTACTGACCTCATCTCCTCTGGAGATCTTCCTTCCATAGCTTCCATCCTCAGTCTCCCAACCTCAGACGGCCCGCTTCTACCTCCTACCCAAAATCCACAAACAGGACTGTCCTGGCAGACCGATCGTGTCAGCCTGTTCCTGTCCCACGGAACTCATTTCTTGCTATCTTGACTCCATTCTCTCTCCCCTTGTCCAGTCCCTTCCCACCTACATCGGTGATTTCTCTGACACCCTACATCATATCAACAATTTCCAGTTCCCTGGCCCCAACCGCCTCCTCTTCACCATGGACGTCCAATCCCTCTACACCTCCATCCCCCACCGGGTTGGTCTGAAGGCTCTCCGCTTCTTCCTCGAACAGAGGCCCAAACAATCCCCATCCAGTATGACTCTCCTCCATCTGGCTGAACTTGTTCTCTCACTGAACAATTTCTCCTTAAACTCCTCTCACTTCCTCCAAATAAAAGGTGTGGCCATGGGTACCCGCATGGGTCCCAGTTATGCCTGTCTCTTTATGGGGTATGTGGAACATTCCTTGTTCCAGTCCTACTCCAGCCTCCTCCCACAACTCTTTCTCCGGTACACCGATGATTGCTTCAGTGCTGCTTCATGTTCTCGTCTGGACCTGGAAAAATTTATTAATTTTGCTTCCAATTTCCACCCCTCCATAATTTTCACATGGTCCATCTCTGACACTTCCCTTCCCTTCCTTGACCTCTCTGTCTCAATTTCTGGTGATAGACTGTCCACCAATATTCATTACAAGTCTACCAACTCCCACAGCTACCTCGACTACGGCTCCTCACACTCTGCTTTCTGTAAGGACTCCATCCCATTCTCTGTTTCTTTGCCTCCATCGCCTCTGTTCTGATGATGCCACTTTCCAAAACAGTTCCTCTGACATGTCTTCCTTCTTCCTTAACCGAGGTTTTCCACCCACGGTGGTTGTCAGGGCCCTCAACTGTGTCCGGCCCATCTCCCGCGCATCCACCCTCACACCTTCCTCTCCCTCCCAGAACCATGATAGGGTCCCCCTTGTCCTCACATATCACCCCACCAACCTCCGCATTCAAAGGATCATCCTCTGCCATTTCCGCCAACTCCAGCATGATGCCACCACCAAACACATCTTCCCTTCACCCCCCCGGTGGCATTCCACAGGGATTGTTCCCTCCGGGACACCCTGGTCCACTCCTCCTTCACCCTCTACACCTCAACCCCCTCCCACAGCACCTTCCCATGCAACCGCAGAAGGTGCAACATCTGCCCCTTTACTTCCCCTCTCCTCACCATCCAAGGGCCCAAACACGCCTTTCAAGTGAAGCAGCATTTCACTTGCACTTCCCTCAATTTAGTCTACTGCATTCGTTGCTCCCAATGCGGTTTCCTCTACATTGGAGACACCAAACGTAGACTGGGTGACCGCTTTGCAAAACACCTTCGGTCTGTCTGCAAGCATGACCCAGACCTCCCTGTCGCTTACCATTTCAACACTCCACCCTGCTCTCATGCCCACATGTCCATCCTTGGCCTGCTGCATTGTTCCAGTGAAGCTCAACGCAAACTGGAGGAACAGCACCTCATCTTCCGACCAGGCACTTTACAGCCTTCCGGACTGAATATTGAGTTCAACAATTTCAGATCATGAACTCTCTCCTCCATCCCCACCCCCTTTCCGATTCCCCTTTTTTCCAATAATTTATATAGATTTTTCTTTTCCCGCCTATTTCCATTATTTTTAAATGTATTTCTATCCAATGTTTTATCTCTACCTTTCAGCCTATTTCAATCCCTTCCCCCCACCCCACCCCCACTAGAGCTATCTGTACCTTGCTCGTCCTGCTTTCTACCCTTAATGTCACCTATTAGCACATTTCTTAGATAATATCACCACCTTCAACACCTCTTTGTCCTTTTGTCTATGACATATTTTGGTTATCTCCACCTATCACTGGCCCTCGATCCAGCTCTACTTGTCCCACCCCCCTTAAACCAGCTTAAATTTAACCTCTTTTCTATTTTTCCTCAGTTCTGTTGAAGAGTCATAGGGACTCGAAACGTTAACTGTATTCCTCTCCGCAGATGCTGTCAGACCTGCTGAGTTTTTCCAGGTATTTTTATTTTTGTTCTGTTTTGGCAGGTGGAAGTGGAGTGTTTGTTTTGATTGATTGGCATCTTTATGGGTGATAACAATTCTTGGTTCTGTTTTGTCAATATCTGAATGTTTATTTAGACAAGATTAAGAGGTGTGAAATGACAGAAAGTTTCTATTATTGATATTATTAATGGCTCTGCCTGATTGACACTCAGGTACTGAAGCAGTCTGTATCCATATGCAACAAGACCTGGACAATATTCAGGCTTGGGCTGACAAGTGGCAAGTAACACTGGCACCACACAAGTGCCAAGCAATGATCATCTCCAACAAGAGAGAAACTAATCATCTCCCCTTGACATTCTATGGCCTTACCATTGCTGAATCCCCCACTATCAACACCTTGGTGGTTACCATTGACCAGAAACTGAACTGGACTAGCCATATAAATATTGTGGCTACACGAGCAGGTCAGAGGCTGGGAATTCTGCGGAGAGTAACTCACCTCCTGACTCCCCAAATCCTGTCCACCATCTACAAGGCACAAGTCAGGAGTGTGATGGAATATTCTCCACTTGCCTGGATGAGTGCAGCTCCAATAATACTCAAGAAACTCAACACCATCCAGGACAAAGCAGCCTGCTTGATTGGCACTCCATCCACCACATTGAACATTTACTCCCTCCACCACTGATGCACAGTGACAGGAGTGTGTACCATCTACAAGATGCACTGCAGCAACTCATCAGGACTCCTTGATGAGTTCTCCAAGACTCCTTTGACAGCACCTTCCAAACCAGTGACCTCTACCACCTAGAAGGGCAAGCGCAGCAGATACATGAGAACACCACCATCTTCAAGTTCCCCTCCAAGTCACACGCCATCCTGACTTGGAACTATATCACTGTTCCTTCACTGTCACTGGGTCAGGATCCTAGGACTCCCTTCATAACAGCATTGTGGGTGTACCTACACCAGATGGCTTGCAGTGGTTTAAGAAGGTGGCTCATTACCATCTTCTCAAGGGCAATTAGGGATGGGTGATAAATATTGGTCTAGCCAGATATGCCCACATCCCATGAATGAACTAAAAAAACACTCTTATAGGTTTGTAAGAACAGCAGTTTGTTCTTCAAAGCACATTTCTGAATGGGTGTTTTTTTTTTCTCTCAGAATTTCAAGACTTGCCAGTCTTATTATATGTCTTATTGATTCTGTACATTCTGCAGACTAGGTGAGTGCCATGGAAAGGCCTTAGAGGGCATGGGGGCATGGAAGGCCCATGGGAGGCACGGAGGGGACATGAGAAGTGGGGGGAGGTGGGGTATGTGGAGTGAGAGCTGAAGGACCTAAGAGTTTTTAAAACAACTGGGATGAAGCCCCAGAGATCTGAAGTGGGCCTTTTAACCAGCCCACCTTGGCACTCACCCATCCCGATGGCTGCTTCCGATCTGCTTCTGGGGTTGCCGGGCCTGACTCAACCCTGCCCCCACCTCCCCGGAGTGAAAATTGGTTTTCCTGGGGCCCTTCATTTCGAAAAGATATTGGGAGTGAAAATCTGGCCCACATGTTTATCTTATACAAGGGCTTATTTTACAAATTTGTGCTCCTGGTAGGAAGCTTCACCTACTGGGAATACACATGGGAAAATTGCAGACACGCTCCCCACAATTTTCCATTCCTATGGACAAAAACTCAGGTAGAGCACATCCAAACTTCTGCAATATTCACTCCAGCCTGCATGTGAAATTTCAAGAATTAGATCATTGGTTAGCAATTGCAGCAGCAAAACAGAAAATATTGGTAACAATACTGCCCTGGAAATTAGTTTCGAACAGTTCTGAAGCGATTAGTCCTTGACCCTGATCAATAACAAGCTGTTAATGCCTATCACACCTCTATCAGCAGATCAGCCAGCCGAAGAATACAAATTTGGGTCACCTGCCTCAACAACAGGAGTGCCCTGGAGTCAGAAGATGCACTCCACAAGAACTTTTAAAAATAAATAACTACACTTACCTTTTGGTGACAGACATTAGCTAGGCCGCATACATGTCCAGAAAGTCTGAGCCAAACAGGCTGAAGGCCTCACAGCAACACAGGTGGAGAGCGAGGGATCCTTAACATTGCCAAGGGATTAAATGCCTATTTCAGGAAATTTGAAGTCAGATGTTCTTTAGGCATCCTTGGGGCACAGGATATTAGCCGCTGTAATTGTGCCTCATTGCAGCCATTTCACATTCATAAAATTTCTACTCCTACATTTCGAATCAGGTATAACATGCCCACACATATTGTGACATTAAACTGTAAGAAAAATATCATGAGGAACTCTGATATAACAGCACTGCCAGCAACATGAGATTTTAAAGCTGTTATCACTTGAAACATACCCCTCCAGCTCACAGATAACAGTAGACACAACAATTTGCTGCTCTATAATATTTTGATTTCCATATTAAGAAAAATGTTCAGAATCCACAGGACCTAACAAGACGTACATTTGAACTTATCTGTCCTTCATTCAATAAGGCTTGCCCTCGGGCATGTTCATATGCTCTTCCAGTCATCTCTGGACTCCTATACAGATTAAGGAACACCTGCAAGTAACTCGGAGAATACAATTTTAAAACAACTTATTATTAACTTATATTTTCCCTTGAACCATGTGAGTAAAGCTGAAAATTTGCTACCTTCAGGTACTCTTGGAAAGCAGTAACTAATATATTTCAAAAAGCTAAAAGCTACTGCGGATGCTGGAAATCCAAAACAAAAACAGAATTACCTGGAAAAACTCAGCAAGTCTGGCAGCATCGGCGGAGAAGAAATCAGTTAACGTTTCGAGCCTTCATGGCCCTTCGGCAGAACTGCAGCATAGTTTCAACAAGGGAGAAATATAAATTGGTTTAAGGTGGGTGGGGGGGGGGTGAAGAGACACATTGAGGGTGTGGTGTGAGCAGATAATCAAAAGATGTCACAGACAAAAGGGTCAAAGAGGTGTTGAAGGTGGTGGTCTTTGTCTGAGAAAAGTGCTAATTAAGAATGGAAAACAGGATATTCAAAGTACAGCTCTAGTGGGGGTGGGGTGCAAAGACTAAAGGTTTTAGTTTTAGATTTAAAAATAATGGAAATAGGTGGGGAAAGAAGAATCTATATAAATTATTGAAAAAAAAGCGGGTGGGGGGGGAAAAAAAACGGGGTGGGGATGCGGGGAGGGGGAGTTTAAGATCTAAAGTTGTTGAATTCAATATTCAGCCCAGAGGGCTGTAAAGTGCCTAGTCGGAAGATGAGGTGCTGTTCCTCCAGTTTGCGTTGGGCTTCCTGGGACAATGCAGCAAGCCAAGGACAGACATGTTGGCAAGAGAACAGGGTGGAGTGTTAAAATGGCAAGCGACAGGGAGGTTTGGGTCTTTCTTGCGGACAGACCGCAGGTGTTCCGCAAAACGGTCGCCCAGTTTGCGTTTGGTCTCTCCAATGTAGAGGAGACCGCATTGGGAGCAACGAATGCAGTAGACTAAGTTAGGGGAAATGCAAGTGAAATGCTGCTTCACTTGAAAGGAGTGTTTGGGCTCTTGGACGGTGAGGAGAGAGGAAGTGAAGGGGCAGGTGTTGCATCTTCTGCGTGGGCATGGGGAGGTGCCATAAGTGGGGGTTGAGGAGTAGGGGGTGATGGAGGAGTGGACCAGGGTGTCCCGGAGGGAACGATCCCTACGGAATGCCGTCAAGGTGGGTGAAGGAAGATGTGTTTGGTGGTGGCATCATGCTGGAGTTGGCGGAAATGGCGGAGGATGATCCTTTGAATGCGGAGGCTGGTGGGGTGATAAGTGAGGACAAGGGGGACCCTATCATGTTTCTGGGAAGGAGGAGAAGGCGTGAGGGAGGATGCGCGGGATATGGGCCGGACACGGTTGAGGGCCCTGTCAACGACCGTGGATGGAAAACCTCGGTTAAGGAAGAAGGAGGACATGTCAGAGGAGCTGTTTTTGAAGGTAGCGTCATCAGAACAGATGCGACGGAGGCGAAGAAACTGAGAGAATGGGATGGAGTCTTTACAGGAAGCGGGGTGTGAGGAGCTGTAGTCGAGGTAGCTGTGGGAGTCGGTAGGCTTGTAATGGATATTGGTGGACAGTCTATCATCAGAAATTGAGACAGAGAGGTCAAGGAAGGGAAGAGAAGTGTCAGAGATGGACCATGTGAAGATGATGGAGGGGTGGAGATTGGAAGCAAAATTAATAAATTTTTCCAGGTCCCGACGAGAGCATGAAGCAGCACCGAAGTAATCATCGATGTACCGGAGAAAGAGTTGTGGGAGGGGGCCGGAGTAGGACTGGAACAAGGAATATTCCACATACCCCATAAAGAGACAGGCATAGCTGGGGCCCATGCGGGTACCCATAGCCACACCTTTTATTTGGAGGAAGTGAGAGGAGTTAAAGGAGAAATTGTTCAGTGTGAGAACAAGTTCAGCCAGACGGAGGAGAGTAGTGGTGGATGGGGATTGTTGGGGCCTCTGTTCAAGGAAGAAGCTAAGGGCCCTCAGACCATCCTGGTGGGGGATGGAGGTGTAGAGGGATTGGACATCCATGGTGAAGAGGAAGCGGTTGGGGCCAGGGAACTGGAAATTGTTGATGTGACGTAAGGTGTCAGAGGAATCACGGATGTAGGTGGGAAGGGACTGGACAAGGGGAGAGAGAAGGGAGTCAAGATAACGAGAAATGAGTTCCGTGGGGCAGGAACAGGCTGGCACGATCGGTCTGCCAGGACAGTTCTGTTTGTGGATTTTGGGTAGGAGGTAGAAGCGGGCGTCCGAGGTTGGGCGACTATCAAGTTGGAAGCTGTGGGAGGAAGATCTCCAGAGGAGATGAGGTCAGTGACAGTCCTGGAAACAATGGCTTGATGTTCTGTGGTGGGGTCATGGTCCAGGGAGAGGTAGGAGGAAACGTCTGCGAGTTGACGCTCAGCCTCCGCGAGGTAGAGGTCAATGCGCCAGACAACAACAGTACCACCCTTGTCAGCGGGTTTGATGACAATGTTGGGGTTGGACCTGAGAGAACGGAGTGCAGTGAGTTCAGAGAGAGACAGATTAGAATGGGTGAGAGGAGCAGAGAAATTGAGACGGCTAATGTCACACCAATAATATATTTCAGTCTGATTACATGCAAAGCTTAGATAGAGATTTCAGATTCACCATAGTGCATGAATTCAAAGATTTTTTTTTCCATCAACACAAGTAAAAAGTCACAACAATCTACAAGTTCATTACCTTTTTAAATTTTAACTTAAGCAACGAAACTGCACATCTACAGAAAGAAAAAAAGCAAGCTTGGTTTTAAATCTTACTCTTTTAATAAAAGTTAGGAAGAGAAAGGATATTCTGACTGCACAACCTTGCTGCCATAGCCTTGCCCACTAGGAGCACAAGCATATTGGGGTACATTTTGACTATGCGAGAGTATAAAAATGGGTAATAGCAAATTGTCACTCTGTCTTACATCTCATTTGAATTGATGGTATAAGGGTGGTAATTCTGGAGGCACTGGCCATAATCTTCCGATCCTCCTTAGACAGAGCAGCGGTGCTAGAGGACTGCGAATGTTACATCCTTGTTCAAAAAGGTTATAAGGATAAACCCAGCAACTACAGGCCAGTGAGTTTAACTTTGCTGGTGTAAAAGCTTTCAGAAATGATAATCCAGGACAAAATTAGGGAAAGTCAGCATGGATTTGTTAAAGGCATAGAGTTTAAAAGCAAAGAAGCTATGAAGAACCTTCATAAAATGCTCATTTGGCCTCAACCAGAGTATTTTGTGTCCAAATCTAGCACTGCGGTCTAGGAATGCTTTAGAGGGCATGGGAAAGGTTTCTGAGTGGTTCCAGGGATAAGGGGCTTCAGTTGCACGTATAGATTGGAGAAGATGGGGTTGCTCTTCTTAGAGAAGAGATGCTGAGAGGAGATTTGATAAAAATCATGTGTTCAAAATCATGAGAGGTCTAGGCAAAGCACAGAGAGAAAAACTGTTGCCATTGGTGGAGGGATCAAGAACTTGAGGTCACCAATATAAGGTGAATGGCAAAAGGACCAATGGTGAAATGAGGAATAACCTCTTCCCCCTCCACCACACAATGAGCGGTTAGGATATGGAATGCATTGCCTGAGTATGTGATGGAGGCAAATTTAGTTGTGGTTTTCTAAAAGGAAATGTACAAGTACCTGAAAAAATTGCAAGACTATGAGGAAGCATGGGGGAATGGGACTAGCTGAGTTGCTCTTGCAGAGAGCTGGCACAGACACGACAGGCTGACTGGCCTCCTCCTTCTGTTCCATAAGCGTTCCATGATTCATATGAAGTTCGTCTGCCCACTATTAATAACCCATTTCTAATTAGGAGCTTGGTTAACAGCTCCATTAAAATAAAAGGCAACAGAATTTCATAAGAACATCAATGTCTTCTTCACTAATATTTCAACCAAAGAGCAGAAATCCACATCCCACCATTACTAGTGGTGCAACTTGGAATTATCATGATATATAGAGCAGAAAACATTGCATTCCTAGAGATTTGGCGGCTCCTTCACATACTTAATTCTTTATCACAGTAAAGTGCCTGTATCACAAAAATTATTATAGAAGAATTTCCATGGGACTTCTCCCAACTGATCACTCTGACTGTACATAAGCTTAATCAAACAAAATGGATGTCAAAACAAAAGTGGGGAATGCACAAAAGACCAGAGAGTTCTCATAGGTTGTACCAGGTAATAGAAATATGGAGGAACAAGGTCATGAACGGATTTAAAGATTAGATATTTATGAAGTTCCTGGTGTTTGGAAAACAGGAACCAAAGCAGGTAAGCAATGATAAGCATGACGGGTGAGCAGGACTTGCTGTTGGATTGCATACAGGCAGCAGAGTTTGGGGTTGAGCTGAAGTTTATCTCATCCAAGGCCGCTTATCAAATAAGCATTCTGACCATTCAAAGGCAGCAGGAAGAGCAGCCAGTGTTGGAAATGCAAGAGCTACAATCAAATAGGTAAAAGTGGCTTAACTTTTTATGGAATGTAAAGCTGAGGTTGCCAATTTGAGATTTGCATTTAGTACATCCACAGTAATATTTCTGCCCTTCTACAATCAGTGACTATATGAAAATAGTAACATTGCATTATTTATGTATGTGGAATGAAAGGATGCCTACCACCCCGACCCACAAATGTTGGGAACAGTAGTTTACTCACAATAACCTCATTTGTACACAGTGATCCCCCTTTTCACTAGTTAATTAGTGCTAAACCATCATTGTAACCTAACAACCATATTTGAGGCAAAATGCTTAATTTATTACAGATAGATTGGAAAAATTCAGCTCAAGCAACATTCTAACGTTTGTAAATTGATTTAATAAAACTGTGATAAAATGGCCCCACCATTGCACATTTTAATCCGCTCTAAGAAAACTTATTTAAATTTGCCAACATTACAGCTGCCTCAAAATACACTTGTAAAATTCTTAGGATAACTTCTATTTTTGCCAGCTAACATAGCTTAAATACTGCTCAACATCTTATATTCTGCAGGCTATTTACATTGGGAAAAAGTTTAATATTCTGCTGCACTAAAACCAATAAAAAAAACTTTACATATTGTTATCCACTTTGCAAAGGAACCTGAGTGAGCTAGTTCTTAATCGCAAGTTCGGTATTCAAATAAACTTGAAATTATTTTCAATCTAGCTGCCAATGTGCAACAATCATGGTCAGTTCTGCAAACGAGCGGACTTGAGCAAACCCCAGGTAGTTCCCACTTTACACATTATTCTATTTAACAATACAAGGGCGGGTGAATTACTTATCTTTAACAGCTTCGAAATGAATGCCTAATTATTCAGGGAAGAAAAAAATGCTACTGCTTAACTTGTGATTAGATGCGCATTACCAGGTCAGCTCGCTAACTGAGTTGTACAGGTATTCCCAATTGGCAATGCCCTCGCCTCACAAACCTGAAACACGCTCTGAGCCGCACCAACTCCGCCGACCTGTCATTCAGAAGGAAAGACCGCCCCTCACCACCTGTCAGTCATCGGGTGGAACCGCCCCTCACTGTGTCATATTTGTAAGTTCATGTACCTGGTGAGGTGGAGAGAGTACCTAGGTGAAAAACTAGTTGGATTCCTATGTATTTGCTGAGAGAAATAATGCACAATTATTGTGAAAGGAGCATCATCATTACATATTCTTTCAGGTTTGTGAACCAAGGGCATTGCCATCCCATCAAGATAAACGATTATGGTAACAGACACAGAATAGTAATTTCAGAATAGTTCGTTGGTCATAGAGTCATAGAGTCATACAGCACAGAAACAGGCCCTTTGGCCCA
This sequence comes from Cetorhinus maximus, assembly GCF_964194155.1. Lineage (NCBI taxonomy): Eukaryota > Metazoa > Chordata > Chondrichthyes > Lamniformes > Cetorhinidae > Cetorhinus > Cetorhinus maximus. Next base: position 83,554,116 of record NC_135885.1, on the reverse strand, counting down.
TTTTGTCCGTGCCGGCCATCAAGCACCTATCTATTCTAATCCCATTTTCCAGCACTTAGCCCGGAGCCCTGTCCCTGTATGCTATGGTGTTTCAAGTGTTCATCTAAATACTTCTTAATGTTGTGAGGGTTCCTGCCTTGACCACCCCCTCAGACAGTGTGTTCCAGATTCCAACCACCTTCTGGGTGAAAAAATATTTCCTCAAACCCCCTCTAAACCTCCTGCCCCTTAACTTAGATCTATGCCCCCTGGTTATTGCCACCTCAGCTAAGGGGAAAAGTTTCTTCCTATCTACCCTATCTATGCCCTCATAATTTTGTATACTTCTATCAGGTCCCCCCTCAGTCCCCTCTTCTCTAAGGAAAACAACCCCAGTCTATCCAGTCTCTCATCATAGCTGAAAGGCTCCAGCCCAGGCAACATCCTGAGAAATCTCCTCTGCACCCTCTCCAGTGAAATCACATCCACTGCACACAGTACTCCAGCTGTGGCCTAACCAGCTCCAGCATAACCTCCCTGCTCTTATATTCTATGCCTTGGCTAATAAAGACAAGTATCCCATATGCCTTCTTAACCATCTTATCTACCTGTGCTGCTACCTTCAGGGATCTATGGACATGTACACCAAGGTCCCTCTGATCCTTTGTGCTTCCTAGGGCCCTACCATTCATTGTATATTACCTTGCCGTGTTAGTCCTCCCAAAATGCATCACCCTACACTTCTCAGGATTAAATTCCATTTGCCACTGCTCTGCCCATTTTACCAGCCCATCTATATCGTCCTGTAATCTAATGCTTTCCTCCTCACTATTTACGACACCACCAATTTTCATGTCAAATGCAAACTGACTGATCATACCTCCTATATTCACATCTAAATCATTACAAACAGCAAGGGTTCCAGCACCGATCCCTGTGGTACACCACTTGTCACAAGCTTCCAATCACAAAATCAACCTTCGAACATCACCCCCTGCCTCCTGCCACTAAGCCAATTTTAGATCCAATTTGCCAAATTGCCCTGGATCCCATGGGCTCTTAACTTCTTGACCATCCTCCCATGTGGGACCTTGTCAAAAGCCTTACTGAAGTCCATGTAGACTATATCAACTGCAATACCCTCATCTACACAACTAGTCACCTCCTCAAAAAATTCAATCAAGTTCCTATCACTTGCTTTGCAACTATCAGGGTTTGTCACAGACATCGGTGTTTTGGGGGCCTGGTTAGCCAACATGTCAGTGATTGATAACAGAAATCAGCATGAATCAGGCCTCTACCCACCTAATAATTCTTTGTACATGGTAAACAGTAATTCATTTGTGAACAGAATTTTCCACTTACAGAGGCTGAAGAATTGCCCTTATTATGGAAGAGGGGCTCAATCCAGTACTTTGGCGTTGGACTCAAGTAAGCTTGTGATTCAGGGATGAGAAGGGGGGACAGCAGTGACATGGAAGGGAAGGTGGAGTGATGGAGATACGCAATTCAATGCCATTGAAAAGAAGAAGAAAGGGAAGAATTGGAGGGCAACGGATTGTGAGGGAAGTCTTTATGAAGGTTATAGGGAAAGGGATTGTAGTGAAGGATAGAGAGAAGCAGAAAGGAAAAAGAAAGAGCTGAACTGAAAATAGTGCTTTGTGGTGGGGAGGAAAGCAGGTGTCAGCATGAACTGATTGAGTGGGGAGAAAGACCGTCAGCATTAACCAGTGGAGAGGGGTCAGGGGGACTTGAACAGGGAAGTAATGCCAACATGAACTGAGGGGAAGAAGAGAGCTAGGTTGAAATGGAGTGGGTGAAAGCACAGATGGAAAAACCAATAAAAACTGGGAAATAAGAATACTAGTCTTAAAAGGGAACATCAGTAAAAATTGGGAAATAAGAGTACTGGTCCTAATTGTTTCCTCCTTCTGGGAGAAGAGTACTAGATTGAACTGGGTCAGAAAAGGTTGAACAGAGGGTTTCTGTGACAGAGTCTGAAGAGGATAGAGTGCCTCTGAACTGACATGGCAATGTGGGGGCAATGGGAACAGAATGCACAGATTGATCGTTAAAGTGATTTTTGGTCAAATTATAATTTTGCCACCTGGAAATCAAAATATCACTTTTTGTTAAAAATCTATTAATTCTGAAGTATCAAAGTACTTAAAATGTTTCAGAAAGCATCATTTTTAATGTAAGAATTCAAAACTTTCAAACTGTTTCTGGTCATGAATGAACACATTGAAGTTATTTCCTTAGCCAAAGGCACTGACAATGAAAATCTGAGTCACAGTGCAAACTATGATTGCTTGGATCTCTGATATTCCAACTGCTCTAATGTTGAGTGCCCTGTCATGCTGCGATGCTGTGAAATAAAATTTGCTTCCTGGGAAAAAACAATGCAATTTACACTTACTTAATCTTGCATCTGTGCACAGTGGATTGGCTAATGAGGTTAATAGTGTGAGTGAGAGTGGTAGCAGAGAAAACATTAAAGTGGAAGACCTACCACCTCGTTTCAGCTCCACTAACGTTTTCTTGGGGCTTACTGCTGGATAGCAAATTCTTAGTACCAGGGCAGTTTACATGAGATAACTGTTCATGGGGTCCCTGTTCCACATTACTTATTAAGGATATACTGGAGACCATACGAGAGAGTCTGGGTTGTATAAGCATCATCATTCATTGTAAAATCTGTCCCTTTGAAAATTGTCCTAAATAAATAGGGCCCAAACATGTAACCATAATGATAAATGATGCAATGATGGTTCAGAAAATGAGCATCTCCTTGTTGGTGTTTATATCCTCCCAAAGATCCTGGTTTTCAACATCTGATAAAAGAAGACATTACATATTTCATCTACCCATTGCTCATGGAGAGGTACAAGCAACAGATCCCATTAAATCAAAGAGCAATGAATCAGACAAGGTGCAATTGCAAAGTCGTTTTAGCCATCTATATCTTAAGTTAGCTATACTAAGTCAGCTCAAGTCATATTCAACTGAGCCATTTTAAAGTTCAGACTTGCTCTATCTAAAAATCATACAAATAAAAGACAGACTTGCTTGTTTTCATCACTTATATCTGCAAGCAAATTAGCACTGCTTTCACCTGCCAGAGATGTAACACTCAGCAAAATTAGAATGGGTTGTAATGGGACAAGAAAATTTGAATGACATTGTACGCTCAAAACAAAGAAAAAAATTAAGAGATTGTTATTAAGCCTTAGAGTTTTCAAAAGCAGTATAGGTCATATAACATATGGCAATGTAAAGAAAATATTTTTCCCAACATTACTGTGGGATACTGTGAAGCAGGCTTGTGGGGGCTGAGTGTATGTTGTGTATGTGTGACTAATTTAATTAGACTGAAGACAGTCAGACTGCAAGATTTAGATCATCAAAGGGCTAGGCGTAAAGCAGGCATTTTTGAAGTGGAGATGGGTGAGCTAAGATGTGATACCAGTAGATACAGCATGAATAGGAATTTGCATTAGGAGATGAATGAGGAGTGAAGTTTTAGCTATTGAATTTCAAAGAGGGAAAAAGGAAGTTTTACAACTGGCAAAGATCATAAATAAATAAAACAAAGTTATTAAGTTTATTTTTCCCGAAAGTGGTGGCCATAAAGACTACATGAAATATTTTTAGATTCTGGGAAAGGTAACTTTCAAAAGAAAGTTAAGAACAATGGGTTTAAAGATGAAAGGGGAAAAACATGGTTAAGGAAAGGTTGAAAGCTCTGAGAGTGTGGCCATGCGATCTTGAAGGGTGTGCTGTGCGAGCACAGTCCTGTGAAGTAAGCAGCTTCTAGCCACCCAAGTGAAGTGTCTGGTTGTTCCAGAAAGCAAGGTTTTGCTACAAACCTTGGATTTCCATTGTTCAGTGAGAGGGAAAGAGAAGCTTGTGAAATACCTCCCTTATAGCAACACTGGGTGCTTTGTGGTAATATTACTGGATATTTTATAGATTAAGAATCTATAGGGACTGAGGCCTGGAAAAGGGTGTTTATTTGTGAGTCTAGCTAAGTAGAAACCTTTTGGAAAATGTTGTAAGACTAAATTTAATTGTGTGTCTGTAATCTTATGTGTTTAAGTTTTATTTTCTTTTGTTAATTTTTCAATTTAACATTTAAAATCTCCAAAAGTGGTGGTGGAATCTTTACTTCTGACTTCAGTACACATACCTCCTTGTAATAAAAATACAAATTACAAATCGTTGTGATAGCTTGGCCAAGTTTCCCTTTAAGATTTGGTCAGCCTGGCAATTACCACCTGCCATATCATAACAATAGGCAAGGACCAGAAGGGTAGATATTATGAAATTTCATTCCCAATTGGGAGCTTCACCTGCCACAGGTGAGCATAATGAATTCAGATACTCTTTCCCCATATTCAGTGTGGATTCATTTTAATTTTAATCCTATAAAGGACTTCAGAACGGCAATGTTAAATCAGCTTCTTGGTCTGATCTTTAGATTTGCAAGAACAAAGTTACATTCTTGCTACCAACAAGTTCAGACTTTAGCAATTTTGTAGATTCTCACAGATACATAAAGCTAGATTCCATATGCTTTTCCAAAATCCCTGTAACCTGCTATGCTCCCAGGAGGAATGGAAATGGTTTCCTGGACAGACTCTGCAGAGTATACAGCATATCACATTTGGTCAAAAGCAAAATAATATGGATGCTGGTAATCTGAACTAAACTGAAAAATGCAGGAAATACTCAGCAGGGCTGGTAGCATCTGTGGAGAGAGAAACACAGTTAACGGCATTTCAAATCTTTGATCTTTCAGAACTGGGAAAAAATTAGAAACGTAATACCTTTGAGCAAGTGAAAGGAGAAACTGGACAAAGAACAAAAGGGAAAGGTCTGTGATGGGGTTGAGGGTAAGAGAGATTAAATGACAAAAGGTTTCATAGTGCAAGGACAAAGGAAATAGTAATAGGACAAATAAAGGTTCAAAAGATGCATCTAGAGGGGGTGTAATGGCAGGATCCTAAATGTCTTCTGAAAGGAAAGAAAATGAAATATGAAATAAACAAGACGGAAAAAAACACAGCAACGCAACATGAAACAAAATGGGGGTAGAGGTTACAACCTAAAGTTGTTGAATTCAATGTTGAGCCCAGAAGGCTGTAAAGTACCCAGTCAAAAGATGAGGTACTGTTCCTTGAGCTAGTGTTGAGCTTCATCGGAATGCTGCAGGAGGCCAAGAACAGTAAGGTCAGAGTTGAAACATGGTTGAGAATTTAAATGACAGGCACTGAAAGCTCGGAGTCATGCATGCAGATTGAATAGAGGTGTTTGCAAAGTAGTCACCCAGGCTGTGCTTTGTCTACCTAATGCAGAGGCAACAACATTGTGAGTAGTAGACATAATATACTAAATTGAAACTTTAACAGTTTTCAGTTTCCTGGCCCTAACTGTCTTCTCTCCATGGATGTTGTAGGTGATTTTACCTCTTTCTTAAATTTGAAGACTGAGAATTACACTTGACACAATCTCATACTAAATCCAACACATTTACTGAGAATTTTAAACAAACCAGTTTCAATTAAATCACACAGTTACCCTCAGGTGGTCAATCTAAGATGACCGTAGGTTGCTTAGGAATGATCTTTGAGACCTTCCTGCTTCACTTACCATAACGTCAATACATATCTCCTGTCTTTTTTCTTCAGCGCTGCTGTGTGCGACTCATCAGGGGTTTACATACAGAATACAGTTTGTGAAAGAGCCCGTGCACAACCCTCTGCCAGATGCAGATTGGTTAGCTGGGTGCATAATTGGGTGATTAGCATATTTCCAAGTTGTCCTGCATTGGTTTAGCCATATAAAGACTTCTTCCCATTCCACTGTGATTACCTGTTTGGTTTAAATCAACCTCTGCTAATTTTATGAGAATTGATGTTATTTTTTAAATATATTTTGGGGAATATTGTGGTATTCTGTAAAAAGGCTGGGTGCCTGTGAGTGATTTAATTAAACTGGGCAGAGTAGATAGGAGTCAGGTTTTCTGGGTGTTTGAAAACATGAAAAAGTTAAAGGTGTTAAGTTTGAGGCACAAGTAAATAGGTTAGATCTAACATATACATTTTTTAGATAAATTGAGATTGTTTGAATTTCAAATGGGAATCAGATATGCCAAGGAAGATTGCATCTTTTAGAAGCCCATAGGTAAATAGTGGCGGTGATATATTTGTATTGACCCAAAAGCAAAGACAAGATGGAAATATGAAAGATTTTATATTTGGAAGGGCTTGAGTTTCAAAGGGTTGTGAGAACAATGGGACTGGGATGAAAGGGGGAAAAGGTATATTAAAGTTGCTGTGGATAGCTGTTTTATTTAAGCTATTGAGCTGGATAGTTGTCACGCCGTTAATCTGGAGATGGCTGGAGTTGTTTGAGCTGTTGAGAACTCTTGGGCCACAGCAAGCATTTTTATTCTGAAGTGAATTCCATAGCAAAGTGGAAGAGGATACAGGTCATGTGGTACACTTTTATTGAAGTTACAGCAGTCTGCCTTGTGTGATATTAAAGGATTGCATATTTAAATATCTATAGAGTGTTGCCTGGAAAGTGTTTACTTGTGGGTTTGACCAAGTAGTGAGTTTTTAGGGAAATGTTTTGTAAGACTAACCTTAATTGTGCAACTATGGTTTTGTGTGCTTAAGTTTTCTTTTTTTTTGTTAATAAAACTTACTTTTAATTTTTAAAAACCCAGAAGTGTTACTAGATCTCTTACTGCTGAGATTGGTACATCTTCTTCTCATTATTAGAATACAAAAAAAGGGTGAGGCCCATAATTCAAGTTTCCCTCTGGGATTTGGTTTGTGTAGCAATTAACACTGGCTGTGGTCATGACAAATTTGAGGGCTCTTTGCAGAATTATTAAAGTTCCTTGATTGGGTTGGAGTTTCTGAATCCAAGGGATATGAGTAGGAGAAGAATGCTGAACTCAGGAGTTTTGTGTTGAGAGGTTTTAAAGTAGTTGGACTGCAACATGGCTTTGTCAATTGCTATGACTTTCCTGGGAGTGGAAAATGTATCTGTGGAGTATTTGAAATCTCCGACTAAAACTCAGTTGAAAGAATTAGCAGAGAAAGTGCAGGTGGAGATAAAAGCAGAATTTTGTAAGGCAGAAATGGTTAATGTACTTACCTAGCATTTAAAGTTGGAGAAAGGGATACCTGAAACTAGTGTCTCACAGATAAAGGTAGTGACACTTCGGTTGCAAATGAAGATTCTTGAACAGAAATGAAACTGAAACGAATTGACTTGGGAGAAAGAGAAATGAAAAAACTCGAGTTAAAGAAAAGAGAAGGAAAAAGAAAAGGATAGATTAAAAGAAATAGAAATAAAAAAACTTCAATAGGAAAAAGAGGAGCAGGAAAAGGAAAAGAGAAGATTAGAAGAGATTAAAATGCAAAGGCTTGAACTTGAACTTCAGAGAGAGACATGTGCAAGTGAGGAAAGAGGGAGGGGAAGAGATAGGGAGAGAAAAAAGCCAGACAGTATGAATTGCCTAAAGTGAAACTAGAATGAAGGAAGAAAGGAGAGGTGGTGATTCAGATGGTGACTTTGATTCCTTGGAGGAGTTTGATTTGACTAAAAATCTGTGGTTAATGCCTAAATTTACAGAGGATGGAATTAAAAGATATTTTACCTAATTTGAAAAGAGAGCTATGAAATTGAATTGGCCAAGACATGCTTGGGTTATCATGTTACAGAGTGTTTTTTCAGGTACAGCAATGAATGTGTATGCAAGCTTAGAGGAGCAGTCTGGAGATTATGAAACAGTAAAGAAGGCAATATTAAATGCATATGAGCTTGTGCCTGAAGTTTAGAACTTTAAGGAAGATACTTAATCAGACATTTGTAGAGTTACAAGAGAAAAAGAAATAATCTGGGATCAGTGGTTCAGGGCATTAAAGTTAGATAAAAATTTTGAAAATGTAAGCGAGGTTATGATTATGGAGGACATTAAGACATATTTAGATGAAAGACAAAGTTAAAAGATCAGGGGAGCTACAGTTTTAGCTGATATGTGTGATATTTCACACAAACTGTTAAGGATAGGAAAAGGGTCATATAGTAATCAGGAGGGAAGTTGGAGATTTAGAAAACCTACAGATGGTAAAAATGTTAGTAATAAGGATCAAGCTGAAGGATGCCAGTCTATTAAAGATGTAAAAGTGAAAAGTGAAAAGTAGCGTATCAGTTTCTCTCCTGAAGGAGAGAAACTGATACACTACTATTGTAGTAAGGTTGAGCACTTGAGATCAAGTTGCTGATCAAGGGGAACCTGATTGCTGTAATTGGAACTCAGAAAAGTTCTGTAAGTAAGAGTACTGTGGGCTCTGAGATCCCTGTGGGTTGTGTACAGGTGGAGCAGGAAGAATCAGTGGTAGCTAGAGAAGTCGGAATGTGTTCACAACTTACCCAAGGAGTTCAGACGGGCAGGTTGCAGAGATGTTTAAAGATTTTATATGCAATGGGAAAATATGTCCATATGTACAGGGAAGAGCAGGAAAGGATGTAAACATTTTAAGGGATACTGGGGCTAGCCAGTCCTTAATGTTATGGGATAGTGCTATCTGTTGTCCAGACGGGTTATTGCAGGAAAAAAATATTAATTAAGGGAATCCATGGCAAAATCAAACCAATTTCATTGTGTAAGGTAAATTTATGAAGTGATTTGAAAACAGGAGCGATGACTGTTGGGGTAGTGGAGAAATTACCTATTGCAGGGGTTCAATTTATTCCAGGGAATGATGTAGCTGGAACACAGATATGGACAATGCCTACTGTAGTAGAGCAGCCTGTTGAGACACAATCAACAGAGGTTTTACAGAAAGAGCATCCTGGATTGTTTCCAGATTGTGTGGTAATGAGATCACAAACACACAAGTTTAAGCAAGAAGAGGAGGAATCTAAAAAACAGGGGGAGGATACTGAAATTCAGTTGGCTGGATCAATCTTTGAAAAGATTACTCAGGAGGAGAAGATTAAAGGGGATGAGATTGAAGTGTTTAGTTCAATGAAGTTAGCAGAATTACAGCAGAAGGATTCAGATTTAAAGAAATTATAAAAAAACATCTTATTCTGAACAGAAGCAGAATACATACCATGAGTGTTATTACATTAAGAACAATGTGTTAATGAGGAAATGAAGACCGCCTCATGTTCTGATGAGATGTGGGCAGTAGTGCACCAAGTAATAATTCCATCTGGGTATCGGAGTGAAATTTTGAGAGTGGATCATGAAATTCCAATGGCTGGACATTTGGGAATTAGGAAAACTCAAGCTAAGATACAAAAACATTTTCAATTGGCATAAAGTTGTAGTCAAACTCTGTCAAACATGTCAGGTGATAGGAAAGCCTTAATCAGTGATTAAGCCTGCACCTTTAATTCCAATTCTGGCATTTGAGGAACCTTTTAACAGGGTCCTAATTGATTGTGTAGGATCCCTCCCTAAAAGTAAAAGCGGAAATTAGCACTTACTGACAATCATGGATGTGTCCACCAGATTTCCAGAAGCAATATCTTTTTAAGGAAAATTATAGCAAAGGTGATTGTGGAGGAGTTAACCAAATTCTTTATGAGGTATGGAGTACCAAAAGAAATGCAGTCAGATCAGGGATCAAATTTCATGTCACAGCTGTTTAAAGAACAGCCTAGGAATAAAGCAATTTAGGCCCGTCAGCCTATCACCCTGAATCACAAGGGACCTTAGAAAGATAGCATCAGATTTTAAAGACTATGATGAGAGCATATAGTCAAGACTATCCACATGATTGAGATTGAGGGATTCCATTCTTGTTGTTTGCTATTCGCTATTTGCTAATGAGTCAACAAGGTTCAGTTCTTTTGAGTTAATTTATGGCCATGAAGTGAGGGGACCATTCAAACTGATTCAGGAGAAATTAGTGAAATCAGAGTTCTGAAACAAATTTCCAGGATTATGTGACAGAATTCAGAGAGAGATTGAGTAAGGTGTGTGAATTAGCCAGAAAACATTTAAAGATATCTCAACAAGTGATGAAGGCAAAGACAGATAAGAGGGCAAAGGCTCGTTGTTTTGTGGTGGGGGGAAAAAGTGTTAGTATTGTTGCTAATGTCAGGTGAACCATTGAAAGCGAGGTTTAGTGAACCTTATCAGATTGAGAAGAGACTGAGTGAAGCAAGCTATGTAGTAAGTACCCCAGATAGAAGGAAGAGGCAGTGAGTGTGCCATATAAATATGCTCAAAAAATACTTTGACAGAGAGAATAGACAGGAGGAGCTACTGGTAATTGTAAGTAAAGAAACGGGTAGGAATTAGGGATTCTGAAATTAATCTTTTTCTGATTAGATTGGACAATGAGGAAGTGCATAAGAATTTAGTTGTAATATTAGATTGCCTTCCAGAAAAGTGTCAGAGTGATTTAAGAGCTATTGCAGTCACACAAAGCAATTTGTGGAAATAAACATGGGAAAACAGGTTTAGCTGTACATGATCTTAATGAGGGGATTTCAGGTTATTAGGGCAACACCTATATAGATTAAATCCAGTAAAACTAGCTGGAGTGCGAAAAGAAATTGAATTCATGCTTCAAAATGACATCATAGAACCCGGTTACAGTAATTGGAGTTCACTTATTGTAATGGTGCCAAAAGACTACAAAGATCACAAAGATTACAGGCAGGATTTTCCACACCTGCCCGCCGCTGGGATCTTCCGGTCCTGCCACAAGTCAATGGGGCGCCGCCTCGCCGGCAGCATGTCCCACTCATGGCGGGGCCGGAAAATCCCAACCTATGTACTGATTAACAAAAAGTGGATGCAGTAACAAAAGCAGATTCATATCCTATTCCATGATTGGAGGATTGTATAGAGAAAATGGGACAGTTAACATTTAACACAAAAATTGACTTGCTGTGAGGATATTGGCAAGTACCCTTATCAAAAAGGGTAAAAGAGATATCAGCTTCTGTGATGCCGGATGGTCTATGTGGTGATTGTTGCTTTAAGGCGAGCCTTACTGAGTAAGGGTCACGTGGTCAGAACAGCCAGTCAACACTGAGCACGGGGAAGTTTATGAGGGGTGGAATTTTCCTAGTCTAGTTTGTGTATTGTAGCCTTGCTAAAGGCCTGCAGCTAATCCAGCAGCTCTGTAAATAAAGTTCATTGTTCAGCTAAAGAAGCCTCTCAGTAGTACATCTCTACAGTCTATATCAATGCAAAGCAATGCCTTTTGGTATGAAAAATGCACCAGCAACATTTCAGAGGCGAACAAATAACGTGACTGAGGGACTGGGCAATTGTGCAGTTTATATTGATGACTTAATAGTATTCAGTCAAAAATGGAACATTTATAACATTTAAAGGAACTGTTTGATCGACTGCAGGAAGCCAATTTGGTTGTGAATTTGGCTGAAAGTGAATTTGCGAAAGTGCAAGTTACATATTTAGGCGACACTTTTGGACATGGTCAGGTGGTCCCACGAGATGCAAAAGTAAAAGCTATTGTGAAATTCCCAGTGCCTACAGTGAAACGGGAAGTTTTGAGGTTTCTAGGTATGAATGGATTTTATTGGAAATTCGTGCTAAACTTCAGCAATGGAGTTGCTCCACTGACTGAATCATTTAAAAAGAACAGAAAATTCCAATGGGCACAGCAGGGTCAGAATGCATTTGACAGCTTGAAAGCTGTACTAACATCTACACCTGTTCTGTCAGCACCTGATTTTACAAAGCAGTTTAGATTGGCTGTTATGTCAGTGATGTGGGAGTTAGTGCCATATTGCTACAGGAAGATGGACTAGGAATTGAGAGGCCGGTAGGATATTTTTCACGGATTTGAATGTACCTCAGATGAAATATTCAACTATAGAGAAAGAAACCTTAAATTTGGTGTTAGCTTTGCAGCATTTTGTAGTGTATGTTGCAAATAATTCTTCGGAGACAGTTATATATACTGACCACAATTCTTTGAAGCTTCTGGGCAAGTTTCGAAATAACAAAACTGTTTCAGTGGAGTTTATTATAGCAACCGTTCAATTTACAAATTATACATGTGGCTGGACAGGAAAATTTGATTGCAGATGCATTGTCAAGAGATTAAAATTCAAAAGAAGCCAAGTTTCTCACTGGGATTTGGTTTGTGCAGCAATTAAACACCAGCTGTGATCATAACAAATTCAACCAGTTTGCTTCAATTAGCACCAAAAACAAAAATAGCTGGAAAAATTCAGCAGGTAGAATTTTCTGCCCACCCAGCGGGCGGGCCTGACCCAATCTCCAGCGGGGGGGAAGCCGATCCCCACCGGAGAAGCGGGCCCCGCCGCCATTTTAAGTGGGCAGGCCAATTAAGGCCCACCCAGCGTGACGCCCGGTGGGAAGCGCTATGCACTTCCTGTGCGGGCGGTGGGGGGGGGGGGGATTCCCCAAATGCGAGAGTGCGCTCTTTCGCGCATGCGTGCGAAAGAGCACACATCTCCTGAAGCTAAGTGCAGCCTCAGGGAGATTGCTTACACTTGCACAAACATTAAAAATAGAAAAATAAAAAAATCCTTAACATGTCCCCCTCATGTGACAGTGTCACACGAGATGGGACATGTTAATAAATTTCACTTAAACTTTATTAAAGTTTTTTAAACCCTACATGAAACCTCATCCCGCCGGTGGATGAGGTTTCATGTTTTCTCAGAAGCCCGCCAGGGCTCCTGGCCTGCCTGCCAACCTTAAGGTTGGACTGGCAGGTCTTTAAAGTGTTTTAATTATCCTGTCAATGGCCTCAATTGGCCATTGACAGGTCGCGGGAGGACAGCTGATCGCGCTGTGCCCCCACCTTCCTGAAGATTTAAATGGGGCGGGATGACGTCAGGGGTTCCGCCTGACATCACCATGCGTCATTTTGCACGTCGGCAAGTGGGCCCGCCCCCAGATCGCCAACGGCAAAATTCAGCCCAGCAGGTCTGACAGCATCTGCGGAGAGGAATACAATTAACATTTCTAGTCCGTATGACTCTTCTTCAGAACTATGGAAAAATAGAAATGAGGTGAAATATAAGCTGTTTGAGGGGGTGGGACAGTGGGACACACTCAGTCAAATGCTGCCTTGATGTCAAGGGCAGTCACTCTCACCTCACCTCTGGAGTTCAGCTCTTTTGTCCATGTTTAAACTAAGGCTGTAATGAGGTCAGCAGCTGGGTGGCCTGAGCGGATCCCAAACTGAGCGTCAATGAGCAGGTTATTGCTAAGCAAGTGCTGCTTGATAGCACTGTTGATGACATTTCCACCACTTTACTGACGATGGAGAGATGGGGCAATAATTGGCCAGGTTGAATTTGTCCTGCTTTGTGTGTACAGGACATACCTAGGCAATTTTCCATGTAGCCAGGTAGATACCAGTGTTGTAGCTATATGGGACAGCTTGGCGAGGGGCACGGCAAGCTCTGGAGCACAAGTCTTCAGTACTATTGCCAGAATATTGTCAGGGCTCATAGCCTTTGCAGTATCCAGTTCCTTCAGCTGTTTCTTCATATCATGTGGAGCGAATCAAATTGGCTGAAGACTGACATTTATGATGCTGGGGTCCTCCTGAGGAGGTGCACTGATGTGCTGGGCTCCCCCATCATTTAGGATAGGGATGTTTGTGGAGCCTCCTCCTCCAGTGAGTTGTTTAATTGTCCACCACCATTCACGATTGGATGTGGCAGGACTGCAGAGCTTAGATCTGACCCATTAGTTGTGAAATCGCTTAGCTCTTTCTATCACTTGATACTTATGCTGTTTGGCACGCAAGTAGTACTCTTGATCAAGTGCGTCCAGTATGGTCTGATCGTGACAAACATGGTCTTCCGCCAAAAGAACCAACTCAAGACCATGTGGAGGCACCCGAGGTCGGGGCATTAGCCCCTCCTGAATCACATCATTGTCCAAGGCAGAGACCTGTGGGACGTGCTTGTCCCGAGGGCCATGTAGTGTTCTGAATATTGCTGTACGGGCCATCAACTTGTATGCTCAGTGATGAACATCTGCCTGATGCCAAGACACCACAGGACCCAAAAAACCACCCAGAGAAAACTGAATGTTGCAGCATTGAAGTATCCTGGGCTGCGAGAAGAGTTCAAGGCCCAGTTGCACCGTGCACTGGAACAAGTGCCCACCACTGATGTTATTTCCATCCAGGCTTACTGGGAGCAACTCAAGTCCAATGTTCTGAACACCTGCGCACAGACTATTGGGCTTGCGCCACAACAGAGCCAGGACTGGTTTGACACCAATGACACACCGATCTGTGATCTCCTCAAGTGGAAGCGAGCAGCCTTCATTGCCTGGCAAAGTCTCCCATGTACCCGGCGAATGACGGCAGTGTACCACCAGGGTCCAGTGACTCATTTCAGACATGAAAAACAACTGGTGGGTGGATAAGGTGCACGAGGCTCAGGCCTACGGCAACCAGCACGACATGCGCAACCTCTTCCAGGCTACCAAGATAATCTATGGACCCTGCTTGACCGGACAAAACCATCTCCCATCACAGGATGGCTCCTGGCTCCTCAAGGATGACGACGCCATCCGTCAGCATTGGAAGGAGTACTTCAAACTGCTCCTCAATCGGAACTCCACCGTATCGGTGGAGACCCCCCCAAGACGTCCCAAATACACTGTGGAGGATTCCCTCAGCGATCCACCAACCATCGATGAGCTTAAGCGGGCTGTTAAAGTTTGTCACCACCCTGAGACTCCTGCATGACAACATTGCCACCACCATCCTGAGCAGAGAATCTGAAACTGACACCTTTCACATCCGGATAGGGGGTCAGCATTCAGTCTTGTCTGGATGGGAAGCTCTTCAACCTTGGTCGCTTCTGGGTGAAAACAAAATTCACCACCATGGACATCCACAACCCTCAGTTTGCAGGTGACTGCTGCGTGATGGTTCACTCTGTACAGGACATGTAAAGAACACTTGAACCTCTTCAACACCTTGTATAAGTGGCTTGGCCTGTCCTTAAACATCACAAAGACGAGGGCCCTTCGCCAACCTTCCCCGGCCAGTTGAGCATCCCCTGCACCTTCCACATAGATAGGGTGGCGCTGGAGTATGTACCGCACTTCCTTTATCTCAGCAGCTGCCTCTCCCAAGAGACTACCTTTGTTGAGGGAGTCCAACACCAAGTGCTGCCTTCTTCAAGCTGCGCCAATGTGTCTTTGACAACAGCAAATCAACAAAGGTTCTGTTTTATAAGGCCATTGTGTTGACCACCCGTCTCTACTGTAGTGAAACATGGACCATCTACTGGAGCCAAATTAAGATCCTTGAGAGCTTCCATCAGCGGTGCTTGCATTGAATCCTGGGGATCAAATGGGAGGACCACCGGACTAACATGAGCATCCTCCATGAAACTGCGTCTACCAGCGTTGAAGCCCTGCTCCTGTGGAACCATCTCCAATGGATGGGCCATTGCACCCGGATGCCCGAAAACCACCTCCCTCAGCAGGTTCTCTTCTCACAGCTTGCTGTTAGCCAACACTCAAAGGGTGGCCAAAGGGAAAGGTCTAAGGATACATTCAAGATTGCCCTAAAGCACAGAGGCATTAACACCACTGACTTGGAGGAGAATGCTGCCGATTGCTTGGCATGGCACCCACCTTGTTTCTTCAAGGCACAAGACTCGACAGTGAGGCGGAATGGCGGCAGCAGAGGAAGGAGAAGGAAGCCAACCTGGGACTGCGATTTCCACTCCCCTGTGCAACAACATGCCTCCACTGTTGAGGAACATGTGGATCCAGAATTGGGCTTCTCAGTCATCTGAAGTCTCACCAATCCTGACGGACACCATCCTCGATTCCAAGGGACCGCCGACGAGTCCTGTAGCTTCACCAGGTTGATACCTCATTTTTAGGTATGCCTGGTGCTGCTCTTGGCATGCCTTCCTGCACTCTTCATTGAACCAGGGTTGATCCCCTGCCTTTGTGGTAAAATTAAAGTGAGGGATATGCAGGGCCATGAGGTTACAGATTGTCTTGAGCACAGTTCTGCTGCTGCTGATGGCCCACAGCGCCTCATGGATGCCCAGTCTTGAGTTGCTAGATCTATTTGAAATCCATCCCATTTAGCATGGCAGTAATGCCACACAACACGATGGAGGATATCCTCAATGTGAAGACGGGACTTTGTCTCCACAAGGATTGTGTGGTGGTCACTCCTACCAATACTGTCATGGACAGATGCATCTGTGACAGGTAGATTGGTGAGGATGAGGTAAGTATGTTAGTCCCTCTTGTTAGTTCCTCACCACCTGCCACAGGCTCAGTCTTGCAGCTTTGTCCTTTAGGACTCGGCCAGCTTGGTCTGTACTGTTGCTACCAAGCCACTCTTAGCAAGTATTGCATCCATTCAGTTTCTGCATAACAATCACTGCTCCAAACTCATAGCCAGTCCGTTAACCCTTTCCTTATAGTTCCCACTGAAGTGTCTCTAACATTTTGTAAGAGGCACCTTTACATTTTCAATGCAGGCAAAGGCGATGTCCTGACGATTACAAGGCTTGAGCTTTTGGTACACCAGGGCTGTTAGCTTCTTTAAGCACTTTGCTTTCAAATAGCTGCTTGGTAGTACAGAGCTTGAGTGTTCCTGAAAAAAGGAGACATGCTGTCAAAGCTTTTCATCTTGCACAGGACAGATGCAAGTTTGCCAAATTTCAAACGGAGCAATAATTTATACTACATGAGAAAGCGGTGCTGTTGATTGGCAAGTCAGCTGATGGGACATGGCATTGCCATGGAGAATGCACCAGCGGAGCTATTGTCCCACATATTTGTTTAATTCAAAAAAGGCGCAATACCTGCAGAGGACTTTCCTTTCCTTCACTCGGCAAACCAAGGCACAAAATAGGTAAATTACCATTACCAACTGTACCTCCTCCAAGGCATGATATATAAGCCTTTTCGAAAGTTGAACCTTGATATTCATACCCCAACTCCACATTGTAGACCAAATAGTTCCAGAATGTACCATATGCCCTTATGTCTTTCCTTCGCCTAATAATTGCTAGCATTCAGTATCATATTGCCTGTTAGTGACACAACCATTGTCTTCACTAAAGTTTCCATACCCTCCCCCGCCCCCTTGTATAATTCTATACAGAATATTCTCAGTCAGTTGGCCCTTTTCCACCTCTAGGGCTCCTGCAGCCACTGTTGCCATCCAGATAAAGGCTATTCACCACAGCCACCTCCATAGCTCAGCACCTGTAGGAGACAAAAACAATAATGTTTCTCTGGTACCGTTGCCCAGATCTAATTAATTATTAAGTTTCCATTGCTTCCCTTTCTTCTGGTATCTGGGTGAGTGATTGGGGACTATATCTGTCTGTTGGCCTCTTGATCCAGTCACTAATCCTGACTGGTGTCAGTCCTTGAGGTGGTGTTGACTCAAGTTTTATCCTGGGCTGTGGCTTTTGATCATGTTGGCCTACGATTCTCTGTCGAGCTTGGTCTCCTGGATTCCCATCATGGGATTGGTCGTCATCATAATCCCAGAACATGGAATACTGATAGGCTACAGCGTGGACAGTTCTCTGGCCTCATGCTGCCTTCATCTCTCCCTTTCCCTGATACAATTTACACAGGGTAATGTGATACCATTTCACTTGTTTGGACAATAGGACAGCATACACCATGGCTTTATTTGCAATAGGGTATGGTCCCTGTACTAGGGTTCAAAAGCTCCTACACAAGGGTAGTTCCTTATCATGATCAATGTCCCACTCCTGGAATTTCTGGGTTTCTAAAAACATCTTGCTCCCTGCATGTCATTTCCTAATTTTCCTAGCAGCAGCCAAATGCATCCCCTTCAAGATTCCCCACAGGTCTTTTACATACTGGTCCTTGGCCACCTCCCTCAATTGAGTTTCAGTAAGAGTGGGGACCAGTAGATGAGGTGAGGATCTCATTCGTCTCCTTGCCTTGCAATCAACTACCAGCTAGAGCCATAAATACCCCTCCCCTTGGTGGATTCCACTCTTCAACTCCATATTTATCCCCATGTTCCTTTAACTGGCTATTCATGTGGCTCCCCCGGTAAGCCATACTAGCAGCCAACCAAGGCTCCTCCAGACTTTGTACTTCAATACGCTCTTCCCCCAGGAAGAGGCTCCAAATAGAAATCCTTTGGCTTGACACTGTGCTATCCTTCAACCATCCATTCACTAGCAACCTAATGGGGTGTGATGAGTTAAGAGAGTTAACCCTCAAATCCCAGTGAACACTCAGAAATGTCTTACTGCTCAGAAGGTCGCTAAGAGGTGTTGCTCACATGCTGAGTACCCATTTTTTACATCAGTGAGCACCCTAGATACGTGCACAAGATGTCTTGATCTACTGTGCACCTCCATAATAACACAGCGCTCAGGCTTCCATCAACGGCAGCGTCTCCAAGTAAAATTCCTTATCCGAGTTTATCGCTGCCAAGGCAGGTGCTGTTTGTAGGTCTTGTTTAAACGCCACCTCACACTCCTCATCCCAGTTCCAAACTATCTACTTTTTTAATAAATAGAACAGAGGAGGTGCTGTGACAGTGTAATCCTTTATAAATTCTCTACAGTAGTCCAAAAATTAAGGCAAAGAGATTATGGAGTTAGAATGCAGTAATTCCTGAACAGCTTTCCATTTTGCCCCATCAATGGTCACCTGACATGATGGCTAAGCCTAAAAACTGTACTTCCCTCTGCCCTATTTGAGCCTTTTTTGGGTTCACTTTTAACCTATCTGTCTCCAAAAGATGTAACAACTCACAGAAGTGGGTTTCATTCTCCCCCCATCCTCAGTGAATAGAAGCAAGTCATTGACGTACTGAATGAGACAGTCCCTTGTGAATTTGGCCATTTGCTGGTTGGAAATTGATGGACTATTGTGGAAACCTTATGGGAGGTAGGTTCACATATACTGTTGTGGTGAGCACAAATTTGTACTGGTTTTCCCTTCAGACTGGAATGGACCAAAATCTGTTAGAAATGTCTAATATGGTGAAAACATGGGTGCTACTGGAGATTGCAGGAACCAGATCGGCCACTGCCACTGCTGTAGGTGTGCATGTTGGTATATTCTGATTTAAAACCCGGTAATCAATGGTCATTCTCCAGGACCCAGCTGATTTCTTTACCGGTCATATCGGGGAATTTACATGAGTTGCTATGGGATACAAGGCTTCTTGTTCTATTAAGGATGGGAGTCCAGACCTTCCAGTCAGTGGCAATGCTGGGGGCATTGCTGCTGTCTGCCAAGATTTCTCTGGCCCAATGATACTGCCGATTTGCAGCCAGGACTTCCGATTGCAGCTGAAAAATAAATGAACCTGCAAAGCCTCTCACATGAAAGATCGGTGAGTTTAGGAGTCGGGGGAAAGAGGGGACACACCTTTTTACAACAGGAGCTTCTGTATTCAGGTAAGTTTTTAAAGGTCTCAAGTCTTTTAATGAATGAATGTGGGTGAGTGAATGGATAAGTGGGTGAGTGAATGGATGAATGGGTGAAGTGGGCACTTGGGTCGGGGGGTAGTCAGGTCAGGGGTTAGTCAGGTGGTTGGGGGATAGTTGGATGGGTAGTTGGGTCTGATCAGGAGGGTCAGTTGTGGTGCTCAGTTGAGTTATGTTGGCTATTCACTGAGTTAGGCCAGATATTAAACTGTGTAACATTTCCAGGTTAAGTATCCAGTTAGGTTCTGGACCTGGCCCAGGAGTCTGGCCCAAGTCTCCAACCCTAAGTTCAACATCAGAAACTTTCATGGAGGGTCCCAGACAGTGCAAATCAGCCCATCGGAAGTTTAAACATCCCGGGCAACTTCAGCGCATGTCTTTGAATCAGGACTTCTGCGGGGTCCAGACACACATTTCCCAACTTACATCCCATCTCCAAAGATCTGGAGACTGGAAGATTTGGTTCTCTACCTGTCTCAGCTTTTTGAGGAAGGTATTCTGTTTCTGAGGTTTGGTCATGGGCTTACCCTCGACCTCCACCTCTGTTGTGGTCATTCTCCCAAAATCATGCTTATGGATGGTGAACGCTCCCTTGTTCTGCCAAGTTCTGCCACGTGAAATTCTGGCTAAATCTTTTCCATAGCATTGTCAGGTTGTACAGACTTGTTGCTTGGACAGAATACATTTTACTGAAACTATCCAGACTTCTCCCATACCCTGTTTTCTCCTCTACACCCCACAGGCAGTTATTGCCCCATGTCTAATATCACATTATGGGCTACTATCCAATCTGATCCCAATACGCCATGCGGGGCTGATCCCAGCTGAGAAGTATGCATTTCCATTTAGCTTCTATGGGTCCCACTTGGAAATTTAGAGGTTTTGACACCACCTTGTTCTGTCTGTACCCTGTAAATCCTTTTTGACTAGGATGACTGACTGGGATCTGAGGCATCCACTGCCGTTCCAGAGGCTCCGGCATCCACCAGATACCTCCCCTCCTTTTCCTCTACCCAAATCTCAAGCGGGCTCAAATACTAAGGCTGGGCATAGCCCCGTCATTGGGACATCTGACACCTGCTGTTTCTCCTTCTGTGGTGGTACATATATTGATCCTTTGCCCATCTGCTGGAACACTTTGACCAACATTCCCAACATTTGCTGTTCAAACAGAGAGTACACTAGCCATACTCAACTGTTGTTTCGATTCCTGTATTTGAGCCTGACATTGTTGATGACTCACACAGCTGCGTGACTCATCTCACAATACCTGAAAGGTGACTTTTACATCTTACACCATCTTTTTTGGCCCTCTCCATTCTTTCCTCTTTCCATCTACAATCTGCCTTTAACTCTTCACAGGTTTTGCTTACATTCTGTCGGCTGTGCCTGGTATAATAGCTTGGTGCACTTGTGCTCTTTGGTATTACACCAGACCTTCTCCCATTCCTCTTTTAACTCACTCAGCAACCATGTTACCATTTAAACATCAGACCTGAAGACAGGTGATCCTTATGCTTTAATGCTTGAAATAGCACCGCTCCCATTCCTTAGCCTGAACTTGTTACTTCCTCAGTCATGATTTAAACTAGAGTGATCAGTAAGTGCTTTTTGTCCTTCTAGGCCTGACTCCCTGTCACTAAAAATCAAATTTGGAATAAAGAAAACAAACTGAGATGCTTACTCTTTAATATGTACAAACTGCAGGAGGAGAATCCAAAAATATCCTCATCATCAATGGTGGGGGATCCTAGCACATCAGTGCAAAAGATAAGGCTGAAGCATTTGCAACAACCTTCATTCAGAGTGCCGAGTGGATCTTGGTCTCCTCCGGAGATCCCCGGCATCATAGATGCCAGTCTTCAGCCAATTCAATTCACTCCACATGATATCAAGAAATGGCTGAAGGCACTGGATACTGCAAAAGCTATGGGCCCTGACAATATTCTGGAAGGAAGGACAATAGTAAAGAAGACTTGTGCTCCAGAGATTTTCACACCCCTAGCCAAACTGTTCCAGTACAGCTAGAACATTAGCATCTACCTGGCTATGTGGAAAATTGCCCAGGTATGTCCTGTTTGCAAAAAGCAGGACAAATCCAACCCGGCCAATTACCGCCCCATCAGTCTACTCTCTATCATCAGTAAAATGATGGAAGGGGTCATCAACAATGTTATCAAGAGGCACTTGGTCAGCAAAAACCTGCTCACTGGTGCTCAGTTTGGTTTCCGCCGGGGTCACTCAGCTCCTGACCTCATTACAGCCTTGGTAGAAACATGGAGAGAAGAGCTGAACTCCAGGGGTGAGCTGAAAGTGACTGCTCTTGACATCAAGGCAGCATTTGGCCAAGTGTGGCATCAAGGAACCCTAGCAAAAGTGGAATCAATGGGAATCAGGAGGAAAATTCTCTGCTGGTTGGAGTCATACCGAGCACAAAGGAAGATGGCTATGATTGTTGGAGGTCATTCATCTCAGTTCCAGGACATCGCTGCAGGAGTTCTTCAGGGTAGTGTCCCAAGCCCAACCATCTTCAGCTGCTTCATCAATGACCTTCCTTCCATCATAAGGTCAGAGCGGGGATGTTCACTGATGATTGTACAGTGTTTAGCACCATTCATGACTCCTCAGATAGTGAAGCAGTTCATGTCCAAATGCAGCAAGATCTGGACAATATCCATGCTTGGGCTGACAAGCGGCAAGTAACATTTGTGCCACATAAGTGCCAGGCAATGACCATCTCCAACAAGAGAGAATCTAACCATTGCTCCTTGACATTCAATGGCATAACCATAGCTGAATTCCCCACTCTCAACATCCTGGGGGTTACCATTGACCAGAAACTGAACTAGACTAGCCATATAAATACTGTGGCTACAAGAGCAGGTCAGAGGCTAGCAATCCTGTGGCGAGTAACTCATCCCCTGACTCCCCGAAGCCTGTTGACCATCTACAAGACACGAGTCAGGAATGTGATGGAATACTCCCCACTTGCCTGGATGAGTGCAGATCCAACAACAAGAAACTCGACACCAGCAAGGACAAAGCAGCCAGCTTGATTGGTACCCCATCCACAAACATCCACTGCTTCCACCACCAACACAGTGGCAATGTTGTGTACCATCTACAACATGCACTACAGAAATTCACCAAGCCTTGTTGGGCAGCACCTTCCAAACCCTCAACTACTACCTTGACCAGAAAGACAAAGGCAGCAGACACATGGAAACACCATCACCTGGAAGTTCTCTTCCAAGGCACTCCATCCTGGATTGGAAATATATCGCCATTCCTTCACTGTCGCTGGGTCACAATCCTGCAACTCCTTCCCTAACAGCACTGTGTGTGTGTACCTACACCACATGGGCTGCTGCAGTTCAAGAAGGCAGCGCACCACCGCCTTCTCAAGGGCAATTAGGGATGAACAATAAATGCCGGCCTAGCCAGCGACGCCCACATCCCATGAATGAATAAAACAATGGGTTATCACTGTCTATTGAGGCTATAGTCAATCTACATAACTTGATGTAATGATTAAGGGCAGTTTAAATGCTATACAAGCCATTAAAAGTGGTATCTGGCTTGTGAACTGAAATGAAAGCAATTAAGAATTTACTGCTTTGTACTGTGTGCCTTTTGTTGCTTAATTGTCCCTGCAAAATTAGTCAGCAACGGAAAGCAGTAAACCAAGGATCTTTGGGCACGGTCATTATTGCAGTATGTCTCAGTCAGTGCTAGCTGTACACTCAATTAATGTTGTTTTATGCAAGTTATGTATACATAGGGAAATGGGATTTTTAAATACAAAATAATAATTCAGTTAAATCAAATTGTATTTGCCACAATGATATAAGGATACAATTCAATGATTTTTTAAAAAAGACTTTTACAAACCCGAATATTCTGCAAATAGCAGGGGAAAGTTAAATATTAAGTCAGTGCCAAGTTTTTGCCAACTCCTACACAGAGGCTGCAAAAGAATGCAACCTTTTACACAAAGATTTGTATTCTTTGAAAGTATCTGCTTTTCTGCAGCTTTCGTGCTAAGATTATTAGATATAGTATTAGGAGTGAGTGATTTCTTTGTAATCCAGTCATGGTATTATTTCCTCCTAGTGTGTTTATTTCCTGTAGTCACAGTTCTATTGGTGACTCACTGTTTTATAAGAGATGTGCTGTGTATCTATGGGGAGTTGGTGGCAGATCGTGTGAAGTGCTGCAGCAATTGAGGGAGCACTATAGCATGTCCGAGACAGACAGAGATACTCTTGGACTCCGTGGAGACCAATGAGCTGCAGACGGAAGTGGTTAGACAACCATGGCCCCTCATAACAGCCAAGGTGAGGAATTGGCCTGAGGGCCAGGTCTTGAACTTGGTGCCAGGACTCAGAGAGGAGGGAGGGGCCGGGGGCAGGGCTGGAACTGGGAAGTTGAGATTCCTCACCCCCTCCAAACTATCAGGCTTCTCACACTCCGAACAATTGGACTCCCCCTTTCCAAACTATTGGACTTCACCCCCAAAACTGTCGGATTCCTCAATTCTAGCTCCCCCCCTCCGCCTTCCACCACAAACTGTTGGATTCCTCCTTCTCCAAACAGCTGGGGCTGGAGGGGTGGAGGGCTTGAGTGGTTTGGGGTGCAGATTCTGACGAATGAAGAATCTTCAATGAAGAATCTGGTAATAAGAGGCAATTGTGCATAATGGGAGAGGTGAATTTAAGGTACGTGGACGTGAAAATCATTACAGACCTGTTTTAAAATGGCGTAAGTGAGTATATGGGTAAGTTTAGTGATTTGCTTTCAGGTTTTTTTTGTTATAAATTGAGCTCAAAATTCTTGAATCTGGTTTAGTCCTGTGGCAGTTTAAGGCAGGTGAACATGCTGGAATTTGTGATGGGTTTGTGTTTGAATTCCACTAGAAGTGCAAGTGGGCTTTTCTTGCACCTACCTCACTCTGTTCTTACAGCGGGATGACATCACCCATCAGAAATCCCACCAGTTCCAACTCCTGTGCCTCCAGAATGTTTGCACCTTGCGTACTAGAAAAACATGATGGTCCTGTAGTTAAAAATGGCAAGTTCAAAACTGAAGCTTCAAAGGCTGAAATGACTGCCCCCCCATGCGACCACCATCAGTACCCCAAGTACCACCACCCTCCTCCCCCATCCAATTAAACCGAGCTAACAAATTCTAAATTCCTGCGGCCCTCTCATTTTCTCCCTACCCATAAAAGTATTGTCTCATACTGGGGAATTGTCCCATGAACACCACAGCCACCCCAGAAGTACAGTATGGTAGCTGCTGATTATGATATTAGTAACCTAAAGGTTGTGAATCCAAATCAACCATGACAAATTGTAAAGCTGACCCCAATAAATCTGGTACTTTGTGTATTTGTACCAAGGAAATAACCATGAAAAGCTTGCAGACTGTTGTAAAAACATAATTCACTAATGTCCTGCAAAATTCTGGCATTGACTTGATGGTGGTTTACAGTTCAGTGTTGTCACTCAAAATGATATTTACTTTGTCTCTGAACATAATTTGTATTCAGGCCTGTTGAATCAGACATGACTACAGTATTTTTTTAAAAAGCTATTCAACCTTCATTTATGATGGATTTCAAGTACCACGTTCATTAAAATGCCAAATATGCAATTTCAAACAGCTTCTCTTGAGATCCCCACCATCATAGATTCCAGTTTCCCAGCCAACTCTGTTCACTCCATATGATTTGTGGAGTCTAATTTCAAGGATAACTGTAGTGAGTGAGATCCTGGGAGTCCTCAACATTGACTCTAGACCCACAAAGTTACAGGCCAACTAGGCCAAGAAAACAACCTGCACTTTGAGAGCACCCTTAATTGTAATTTGTAGAACTGCCACTGTACTAATGGTACAGATCAGGGACATCCATGAAGCCCAATAAGCCATCGGTAGTAGAATTGTATGTCACTATAATCTGTAACCTTATGGTCCATCACAGCCCTCACTCTATCAACACCATGCTAGGAAATCAGTCCTCTGCCCTCTCAGGTGGATGTAAACGATTCTATGGTATTAATTCAAAGAACAGCATGGGAGTTATTCCTGTTGCCCTGGCCAATATGTATCCCTTAATCAACATCACAAATACAGTCATTATCACATTGCTATTGGTGAGGGTTTGCTGCCATCAAATTGGCTGCCACATTTCTTACTTTACAACAGTGACTACACTTCAAAAACATTTCATTGGCTGTAAAGTGCTTTGGAATACTGGGCAGAATTTTGCCCTTGGTGTGCAGGATCAGTGGGGGCAGGAAGCTGACCACCGCCTACGATCGGTACCACACAGCGATTGGCCCACCCAGCGTGGAACGCGAGCTGAGTGTTGCCTGTACGGTCAGGGGGTGGAGGGCGAGCAGGCCTAGCACGAACTTCGTGCATGCTCACAAAAGAGTGCTGAATAATCTCCCTGAGGCATGGAACTGCCTCAGGGAGATGAATATATTGAAAAAAATTATTAAACAACAGAAAAATTTAATAAAACATGTCCCCTCATGTGACTCTGTCAAATGAGTAGGGGCATGTTTTTAATCAAAAATTAAAGTTTTAATTTCATTTTTATTTGCTTTTGGAAAAATCATCCCACCCGTGAATGAGGTTTCCAAAAATTAGGTGTGTCCACGCACCAAACTAAAAATTCTGGCCATTTTGTGGTCATAAAAGGTGCTATATGAGTGCAAAGGTTTCCTTTCATTTTTGCTGGTCCTTCATCACCACTGGGTCAAAATCCTAGAACCCCACTTAATAGCTTTGTGGGAGCACTATTGTAAAGTCTACACAGTTCTTCACATGTGAACCTTGAGGGTGAGCATAGCAGGGTATTCAACAGTGTGAGGGTTAAATCAGAATTTTACAGTTCAGCCTCATCTTGCCTTCACCTAATGTCAATGCACTTTGCAACATGGTCACTGGTTAGTAATATCTATAGTAAATCTGGAATATGAAGCTAGTCTCAGTATTGCTGACCATGAAATTATCATCAATTGTCATAAAAACCCATCTGGTTCACTAAAGTCCTTTAGGGAAGGAAATCTGTTGTCCTTACCCAGTCTGGCCTACATGTGACTCCAGGCCCACAGCAATGTGGTTGACTCTTAACTGTCCTCTGAAATTGCCTAGCCAACCACTCATCTCAAGGGCAGTTAGGGATGGGCAACAAATGCTGGTCTTGCCAGCAACACCCACATCCCATGAAAGAATAAAGCAAAAAAAGATAAAAACTGGGAACTCTAGCCAATTTTTCTACTTTCTGTCCAGAGGCACCAAGGCCAATCCTGATCTCCCCACAACCAAAATTAGGTAGTTCAACATGGATAATTTGCTGTACAGTTCAGTGGATCAGCCATTTTAAACATTTAGAGCTGAATTTTATGGTCGCTCCTGCCAGGAGGATTTTCTGGTTCTGTTGAAGTCAGTGGACTTTTGAACAGCTAGTCTCATTTTACGGCCACATCCCCAAAATTCCGCCCTTAGTAGAATTTGATCTAATTGATAAACTAATGAATTTTGACTTAAAATGAAGTAAAACAGGAAAGTACCCGATGTCATTGAAAACATATTATTTATTTAATATTTGAATTTACTCAAATAGCAAATAGAAAAGCATAAAACATGACTTATTAAAATAAATATTTTCTTCAGATAGAAGATTGTTTTTTCCACATTAAAATGAAGGCTTCATGACGATTATAATTCATATTTATATAGTATTCTTTAATGGTATCTCTGCACATTACAACAACAGCTTGCACACTAAAGAAGTAATCATCTTATTTTGGGGCCTGTAAATATTAAACTCCACAGCATTACATATGTCAACACAGATGTCGTGAGACTGGACAGTGCTCTAAAGGTTATATTCTCTTTTCTAGTTTTCCAAGGCAACTTTATACAGTAGTGTGTATACAGTAACACTAAAGTGCTAATTTAATTCAGAATCTGAGATGGACAACAGTAAGATATGCACAGAAATAGTTTTGATCCTAGCTATTTTCATGATGGCTCAATGATTTTCTTGAATTTTTCAGCCTGTGTTAGGCCAATTATCTGTTTTAACTTTCAATAATAACTGCTTCAAAAGGCATGTAGCATGCTGCTCAAGTTTTCAAGCATGGTTTCTTTTACACTCTATCACTGCATAGCATTTTGATTTGGCATTTTTTATTGTCTATAGAGCAATAGAAGTAAATAAATAAAATAGAAGCTTCTCTCTGAGCTGATTAAAGAAACTCAAGTTTTCCTTCACCACATACAAATTATAATGAAAACTATGTAGGAGCAATAAAAAGTCGATGTGTCTTTAATGGTTGCAACAAAATGAATTTTAAAACCAGAATGTTAAAGCTGTTGAGGCTACTCTGCTTTAATGGTGGCTGATTTTAAAACATTTTTAAATATCTGTAAACCTCCTTTAAATTTTAAAAGAAACAAGCCAATCATAAGAATTAAGAAAAATACCAACTGTGTAATGATGTCCGCCTGTAAAATATAGCGCAATAAAGCCAGGTCACAAAAGCCTCAAGCACACTCACGTTGTATGTCTCCAAAACTTAAGTTTGCTACTCAGCGTTATACTATTAGAATCTCAAAACTTAACCAATTCACTGCTCTTTCCTCTAAATAAATATGGTCTGGATACATTTCCTGTATTCCAGATGACGGACACTTAGAAAATACTTATGCTCGTATTTTTTCCCTCACATCTGTCAAAGACCTTTTTTTTTACCTATTTGCCAAATTGTTCTTCAGTTACAAACATTATTTCAGGACTAGCACTGCAATTGCATTTAATAGCTGCTGTACCAAATCATTATTACTTCAGGATTGCTATTTGGATTGAAATCCTATCTGCATGCAGCTCACATGAAACTCCATATCAAAACGGTTGTCCTAAGTAAAACATGAATATGAAGGCATTTTCCAGCAATTACCTGTGAGTGACTAATCTAAAGTGCAGTTAGTTTACAAGATGCCAATAAATAACTCACTGTAATAAATTAACAAAAATGAAATAACATTTAAAAGAAAAAAGCTCCAGAAGAGAATTACTGACTTCAAAATCAGAAACAAAGCATTGAAATGGATTTTAGTACTGAGCACTGAAAGGTCTAATAAAACATGGTAGAGCTCATTTTCTGTTAATCCTGGGGAAACAATAAAAAAAAAATCTTTCGTAATTTTCATAATAATTAGACTTTTGAATTTTATTCTGAAAGTGAGTTTAAAAAGTTGTAAAAATTGTTATAGACTCTAGATTCTACAGTCATTGCTTTGACCCCATGGTATTTTTGTACAGCTCCTTTACAATAAAAACTGTGTGCATGCGGCAGCTGACTGAAGGTTGCCTATCAGACTCCTACAAGCCACCTTCTGTTTTCTTACAACTTTGGTGTAAACACAAATACATTTGTGTTGATCACTCATACCTGATCAGAAGACTGTAACAAATGAACAGTAACAAATGATGGACCAGAAATTGCTACAATGTTATCCTTTTTGGTCACCATACATATCATCCTATATTTGTGCTGCAAATTGCTGGAATGTGATTGGACAATGGTGCGGCAGTGCCAATTTCACATCTGTGATCTCATGAATGCAGTTCCCAATGGTTCATCTCTATAAACCAATGACAGAAAAGGACAAAGAAAATCAGCAAAAGACAGAGAAGGAAATAGGGCGAATTAGAGTCAAAAGAAATATAGACAGAAAGAGGAATTAAGAGATGGAAAGAAAGAAAAGTGGATTAAGATACAGAGAAAAAGAATCAGAAGGGAAAATTAGTAAGAGAATTAAATAGAACAAGCTAATGAATAGGACATTGTAATGCAGTGTGTTTATGAATTGTTGTATTGAGAAGATAATGAGTGGCTAGCAGTGCAAGTGTGTAAAATCTACAAACATTCATGACCCATCCATCATTATCAGGAAGACTGGAACAACCAATGAGTACATAGTGCACCGGTTTCATATAGTTTCCCAAAATGTTATTTTTTGAGAGAAATCTATCCGATGTGCATTTGAATGAATGACTTTTTTCTGAGTGCTCAAGCAACTTTGCACCCTGAAAATTATTGCCCCCCCAATGCCAACAAGAGTGGATGACAGTAGAAAACTGCCAAGACAGATAAAAAGATTTCAAAACCTCTCATAACAGTTCACGACCTACTTGAATGAGATTCCAGTTTCATTGGTCTCTTTATAGGCCTCCCTTGAGTGTCATGTCAGGACATAAAATACATCATAGACATGGACTTCTATGAATTAATTACTAGCCCTAAGTGGCTACAGTGGGAATAGTTCATAACGTAAATCCAGAAATTTCATGATCACCATTAAGTTCAATGGGAAGCATCACAGCAAGAAAGAACATTTAATGGCTATGGCAAGGCTAAAGGTAGAGTGGCATAAATTGTCCAGCAATCTGTGGGATGTCAGAACTCAAGGTGCATCTCTTTTACTCCAAAAATGCCTGGATATTTTACAAATTAATAATGGTGTTAATTTGTGATTCTAATAACACATCTTCCCAGCAGTTTCCAGAGGAATGTTTGTAATGGAAGTTGAAGAGTAATGCAAGCTTTTCCATGTTTATTCCAGCAGTATGACGAGGATAAAATTGAAATGCAGGATTGTTCACGAGTTTCCAAAGAATGGTACTTCCAGTGTGTGGGAGTAGAAGCAGATGAAAACAAAATACTGACTTGACACCAATATTCAGCCCTACACCGAGAGTTGGGAAATTTATGGAAGATGGAAAGGAAGAGACTTTTCCTGAGGATTTTGCCCTACACATTTTGCTCTAGAATGGAACTGCTTCATTCTATCCTGGAACTCATTGTGTACAAAGTAAATAACACTATTGTAGCTGAAATGATATATATTTGGTATTCATTTTTAGTAAACAGGTTTCAAGTTCTATTTTGGAGATTGAGTGAAATATTTAGGCAAACCATATCCTGCTAGAATCAAAATAATCCAAAACTTTTGGATTATTGCTTTAAAAGTCATATTTAAAGATAAATGATTATGGTCTTTGCAGCTAACCCTTAGGCCCAACATTGCACCTGTAGGTGTAATTCTATAATTTCATATACATACTGCACTCCATTAGCAAATTATACAACCTGAAGGGATCAGTCAAATGTAACCTGTAGAGTACTTATATTTCCAGGATTTATTTTAGCAGAAATATGCAGCCTCCTACTACAATCACTGGAACCAATTAGCTAGATTTGAGATGATCTTGTAGTCAGCCCGAGCACTTTTGACAGCCTCGCATACTTTGCAGTAGGGCTCCTCCCAAAACTTTGCCAGATGCACACTGTATCTTCTTTTCCAATCGAAATATTTCCGATAACTCCTTGCGTTTTCATCCAAAAACATCAAGTGCTCAGCCAGCTTTTTGGGAGTCGAGAAATCATTTACATGGATAAAAGAATCGGCTGGGATGTACTGTTCATAATTGGCCCTACTGGGTCCTAGGACTATGGGCACAGTGTTGGACATAAGGGCATTTCTCCAGAGTTTTTCAGTTATGTAGTCCACGTGTTGCGAATTTTCGAAAGCCAGATAAAACTTATAAGGCGATATGGTCAGACCAATGCTATTATTCTGCAGCTCCTGATGGTACCTCCCATACACGTCGATGACCACATGTCTACTGAGTCGGTGGTAATATTTAACCCGTGCATGATCCTCATTCCAGTTGCTGATGACCCAAGCCACCAATTTAGATTTGATGGGTAGCACCACCTTCCTTCCTTCTCTTTTTTTGGGGTAGAGGTACCCATAAGGGATGAAGATGTCAGAGCCCCGTTTGTAAGACATAGTCCAGTTAAAAACGCCATTAAGTACTTCTAGACCTGAAGAGTGAGTGGGAGACTCGAAATTCATCCACACCCACCTTTGGAAAGCAGGTCTCCGTTCTGCAGGAAGCTGGCTCACATTTCCTCCCAGGTCTCGGTGATGTACCACCACAGCCTGCGAAATGGGATACAATAGCCGGTTTGTTGTCAACCGGCAGCCCTGGATGTTGTAAAGAGTATCACAGTCTTTGATCTCGGTTTTCTTGCCGAACGGATACCACCAGATGAGCACAGTCACCAGCGGAGCCTTTCCCCTGACTCCGGCCGTTTTGTGGGAAGCGTGTGGGAGGCTGACCCGGGGAAGCTCCTGTACGGATCGGTAAAAGGTTAGCAGGATACCCGCGAAGATAGCGAGAGAAAGCCGCCGGCACAAACGTCTATGCATAATTTATGCGCATAATCTGAATCCCTCGAGCCACTTTGGTGAACAAAGCAAATCGCAGCAGCCTCAGCGGTTGGGTACTGAACATGCTAACGGCAGCTCAACCCGAGAGCAGCCTCTCCTGCCCCGAAGCCGAGCTTTCAACAGCACCGACCGCCGCTGCATTCAGACCTGTCAAATGATTTACAGGAAATTCAGTTGCACTATTGCCACCGAGATCCCCATCACTCTCACTTTGCATCTTTCCTCGCAAGATACCGACGTGGCACACATTGGAGGAGCGGGCGGTGAGGGGGGAGGAGGCTTGTCGCAACTAACAAACATGACTTTATCCTGAGGCAGCGAGATTCCGCGCCAAACCGCTCCGTCATTCCAGTTCCGCACAATTCAAAGTCCACTAGCTATTGACACCGGGTTTTTATCTCGATCACGGCTAATGGAACTGCGTTGATAGGATTGCCTTTGTATGTTTAGTCTGGTATTAATGAACATTATAATCCGCCTGACGCTACACTCAGGGACTGAAGTCCCGCCGCTTAAACCCGCTCCTATTTCACCACAATTAATGGAAACGTTCACCTTCTTCATAAAACGTCGAGCAAACTTTTAAACCTTTGTTTTTGTTCAGAAACACCTGTATATAATTCATCGTCAGATTGATTCAGTAAACTGACATTACTACAATATTGTGCACTTTTTTGCCATTTTTTAAGATAGTGCCCCATTTCATTCCGACCACTGGACAATTTTATACTATTGGAGAAAGCAACTCTTCCACATTTAAAAAAAAGAATGCGCACTCCAAATGAAGGACAGCCCGCAATTCAAGCTTACATCGCTCACCAATGAACCAGACCGAAGTCCCACACCAGACACCGCTTTGACCAAAGATAAAAACAAAAAACTGCGGATGCTGGAAATCCAAAACAAAAACAAAAATACGTGGAAAAACTCAGCAGGTCTGGCAGCATCTGCGGATAGGAGCACAGTTAACGTTTCGAGTCCGAATGACCCTTCAACAGAACTTTTTTTTTGTTTTTGTTACCGCTTTGTCCAAAGCCCTGCTCACAGCAGCGCTACTGCCACAATGACAAGCCAGTGATGGACCCTCACCACTCTCAATTTGCCCATCCTGCCCAGTCTGTTACATTAAGCGCGTTAGCAGCTGTTTTCGGGGTGCTGTGAGTGCTCTTGGAAATCCAAAAGGACACCGGCGGGACACATGCACACTTCTAAGATGCAATGCACCAGACACCATATTGGCGAGGCCTGCACAGTGACTGGTGGCTGGAAATATATAGAGCAGGTAGATCATGAGGTCAGTCAGCATGCAATGTTGATTTGATGTCAGCAGTGCCATTTTGAAGCACAGTTACCCAGCTAATGCCCACTTTTAACCCGGCACTGCTGGACACAGTGTTCAGCAGTAGGAAGGACCTGCCACCAGTGCTTTTTAAAGGGATCATCAATGATATACAACTTGGTTGTTGCTTAAATTCTTCAAGTGTTCCTTTAGCTGTTTGAAGGTACAAAGGTCTATAGGGAGTGGAATGGAATATACTAAAGGGCTTTTTTTTAATAGCTTCAAGGCTTCTGCACAAACCAGTTGCTTTCAGTCATGAGCTCACTGGTAAGCATTCCCTTGGAATACAGGAGGACTTGGAGAATGAACTGAGGCCACACAGAGGAGGACAAACTGCTGGAAGAAGGGGGAGAAGGCCTCTCAGTAGGAGACCACAACCATCAGGATTTTCAAGAAGAAATTCTCCAACCTGAACCTCAGCGAGGAGCAATGTGCAAGAAGTCTACACTTCAGTAAGGATGTGCTCACTGAGAACTGCCATCTGCTTCAACTGCAGAGTAGGGAAGGATTGCATTGCCAGTGCCTGTGAAGGTGACTATGGCGATGAACTTCTATACATCTGGCTCCTTCAAGACTGGAGGTGAAGATATTTGCAACATCTTGCAATTTGCCATCTGCTGTTGCATATGGGAGGTCATGGAAGCTTTCATGCATGCAGCGTCACTTGGATTACAGACCATCCCATGGTGCAAGGTGCCATTGAGTGTATACCTTGTGGGTGCCACATGTCACTCTGCCATATATACTAGAATCAAAATGATTCCACTCCCTTAATGTCTAGTGTGTTACCATAGGCAGTGAATCATGTTGGACATTGCCTAGTATTCTGGCAGCGGTCATGATGCTTTCATTCTGAGACAGTCCATTATACCAGCTGCATTTGAGCCACCACAGCAAATAAAAGGGTGGCCACTGGGTGACAAGGGTTATCTGCTGGTGACATAGCTGATATCTGCAATGTGCAACCCATGCACAGCATGGATACAATGAAAGCCATGCTGTCATACAAAATGCAATTGAGAAGATCATTGGCGTGCTGATGTTGTGGAGTATCTAAAAGACACTCAACACAGAGTTGACTGTAGGTAGATTCAGCAGTAATTCTTTATTTAGTACAAGTGAGTACACAAGGTAAAAGCTCTTTCAGATTACTCTAAAAGGCAATTCGACATTATACAGTTTCTGTTCGGATACATGTATAGCATCTTTTGGGTAACTCATCATTAACCCACAATATTCTTATCTTGTTTTACATTGTTACATTCTTAATTACAAATGAGTTTACAACATAAACACAGAATTACCTGTTCATCACCTCTACTATTCCAGAGGAATTTTACAAAACAGTCGTGGAATGACCTTGACCTTTAGCACAATGTTCACAGTTCACTTCAAAACATAAACTTTGTTTATCCTGATATTTTGCTGCTTTGCTTATTCATCTGCATATCTTGACCCTGAAGTCAAACTATCAGTTTATTACAGTATAACTCATAAATCATTCATCAACTTATTTTATCCTAGCTCAAAGGTCATATTCCTTTAGCTTTATCATGGACTGACCCATAGGCTAGTCATTTAACTTCTGGGCTTGGCTAAATGGTCATATTCATTCTAATTTTTTTTTAACTACAGACCTTTTAAAACTTATAGCGCAACTTGGCTGAGCCTGGGTAATCCCATGATGCATCCTGATATGCCTCTTTATTGAAACAATACTTCAGCTACCAGGCCTACTCTGAAGGCGACATGCAGTACTCGGCAGGGTGGGCATCAAGATTCATCATGGTCTGCATCACTACTTTGCCATTATGAGGGACACCCTTGCCACAAGCTATATGGCAAGCAATTGAGAAGCAGAAGTATGAGGAGGGGCAGTAGGGAAAGGTGTAAGAAGAGGAACAGAGAACACAACCTTGACAGACTCTTTGTGCTTGGGCTGTCCAAGAAAAACCTAATCCAAGTGTGCCAGTAATAACTGAACCTCCAATTCCCCAATTGCTGATGTGTCTAGTCAATCAACATTTGGTGAACACTGACTGGTGCTGAAATAAGCAGGAAGTACAATGTTGGCACGCTGCCTGCTTTGCAATCAGCAGTCCCAGCTTAATCATACATAGCGATCCACACACCTGTTTTCGGGGGCTATCAAATGTAGCCAGTACCATTTCAGGATGTTAATATGGTTTGCAGAATTTGATATCTATTCATTAATTATACAACAGATATACTACTTAAACTGATATTTTCTACTTCATGCAAGTACAACTAATTTTGTAAATAAGAACTAGAAGTTCAAAGTCATTATCCAATAATGCATCTTGCTTATGGAGACATTTTAAACTCTCTTACTATTGGATTGAGATTTTTGAATGGGCAATGAATCTGTGTGGTAAAAGAACAATCGAGTAATTGCCTATATTCATGACATTTTCTTTTAATTCACTTCCCTCCTGTCCCCTACGTTGCTGTCTATGATTTTTTTGTTGTTTTGTTAAACTGAATAACTTTTTACCTGAAACAAATCATGACTGGTTGTGGACAATTAAACTGGAGGAGGAGGCTCCACAAATATCCTTATCCTCAATAATGGAGGAGCCCAGCACATCAGTGCAAAAGATAAGGCTGAAGCATTTGCAACAATCTTCTGTCAGAAGTGCCGAGTGGATGATCCACCTCGGCCTCCTCCAGAGGTCCCCAACATCACAGATGCCAGTCTTCAGCCAATTCGATTCATTCCACGTGATATCAAGAAATGGCTGAAGGCACTGGATACTGCAAAGGCTATTGGCCCTGACAATATTCTGGCAATAGTACTGAAAACTTGTGCTCCAGAGCTTGCCATGCCCCTAGCCAAGTGAGACTACAAGGCAGGAGAAACAAAGCAGAGCATTGAGTATGCTTCAAATGCAGAATGATGTCAAAAAGACAAAGTTAAGGGCACTCTACCCGAATGCGCACAGCATTCGCAATAAGGTAGATAATCTAAAGGCACAAATGGAGGTAAATGGGTATGATATAATTGCCATTATGGAAATATGGTTGCATGGTGACCAAGACTGGGAACTGAATATTCACGGATATTCAATGTTTAGGAAGGACAGACAAGAAAGGAAAGGAGGTGGAGTTGCACTGATAATAAGGGATGGGATCAGTGCATTAGTAAGGGAGGATCTCAGATCATAAGAACAATGTGTGGAATCTGTTTGGGGGGAGCTAAGAAACAACAAAGGGCAGCAGACATTGGTTGGAGTTGCTTATAGGCCGCCAAATAGTAATGGTAATGCGGGGCATGGTATTAATCAGGAGATGAGAGAAGCATGTAGCATGGGCAATACAGTAATCATGGGTGAATTCAATTGAGCACTAATACTGTGGAAGACAAGTTTCTGGAGTGTGTTAGGGATGGTTTTCTGGAGCAGTATGTTGAGGAGCTGACTAGGGGACAGGCTATTTTAGATCTAGTATTATGTAATGAAAAAGGGCTAATTAATAATCTTGTTGTAAAAGAACCTTTAGGGATGAGTGACCACAATATGATAGAATTTTACATTATTTTTGAAAGTGAGGTAGTTCACTCTGAAGCAAGAGTGTTAAAGTTGAATAAAGGAAAATATAAAGGCATGATGGACAAATTGGCTGAGGTGGATTGGGAAAATACATTAAAAGGTATGACAGTACATAGGCAATGGATAGTCTTCAAAGAACTATTACATAGCTTACAGAATCTATACATTCCTTCAAGGTGCAAAAAACTGCAAAAAAGTCAGTCAGCTGTGGCTGACGAAGGAAGTTAAGGATTGTATAAAATTAAAAGAAAAGGCTTATAAAGTTGCCAGAAGTAGTAGTAAACCTGAAGTTTGAGAGGTTCTTAGAATACAGCAAAGGAAGATCAAGAAACTGGTAAAGAAAGGGAGAATAGAATATGAATGCAATCTAGCAAAAACATAAAAACAGACTGTAAAAGCTGTAAAAGGAAGAGTTTGGCTAAGACAAATGTGGGTCCATTACAGGCAAAGTCAGGAGAATTCATAATGGGGAATAGAGAAATGGCAGAGAAGCTAAATGATTACTTTGTGTCTGTTTTCACTGAGGAAGATACAGGAAATCTCCCAGATTTAGAGATCCAAGGGACTAGGGAGAATGAGTAATTGAAGGAAATTAGTATAAGTAAGAAGGTTGTACTGGAGAAATTAATGGGATCGAAAGTTGATAAGGCCCCGGGACTTGATATTCTGCATCCCAGGGTGTTGAAAGAGATTGCTTTAGAAAGAATGGATGCATTGGCGATCATTTTCCAAAATTCTATAGATTCTAGAATGGTTCTTGAAGATTGGAAGGTAGCAATTGTTACCCAACTACTTAAGAAGGGAGGGAGAGCAAAAACAGGGAACTATCACCTGTTAACCTTACATCAGTAATAGAGAAAATGCTAAAATCTATTATAAAAGATGTGATAAATGGATACTTGGATAATAATGATCTGATTGGGCGTAGTCAGCATGGATTTGTGAATGGGAAATTATGTTCGATGAATTGGAGTTTTTGAGGATGTTACTAATAAAATTGGTAGAGAGTCGATGGACGTAGTATACTGGATTTTCAGAAGGCTTTTGATAAAAGTCCCCCTCAGGAGGTTTATTAGCAAAATAAAAGCACATGGGATAGGAGGCAATATCCTGGCATGGATTAAGGATTGGCTAACAGGCAGAAAACAGAGAGTATGAATAAATGGGTCATTCTCACGTTGGCAGGCTGTGACTAGTGGGGTACCTCAAAGACCAGTACTTGGGCCCCAGCTGTTCACAATATATATTGATGGTTTGGATGTGGGGACCGAATCTAATATTTCCAAGTTCACGGATGATACAAAGCTAGGCAGGAATGTGTGTTGTGAGGAAGATGTAAAGCGGCTACAGGAGGATTTGGACAGACTTAGTGAGTGGGCAAGAACATGGCAGATGGAATATAATGTGGAAAATGTGAGGTTATCCACTTTGGTAGAAGGAACAGATGTGCTGAGTATTTCCTAAATGGTAAGAGATTAGAAAGTGTAGATGTACAAAGGGATCTGGATGTCCTTGCCCATAAGTCACTGAAGGCTAACATGCAGGTACAGCAAGCTATAAGGAAGGCTAATGGAATGTGAGCCTTTATTGCAAAAGGATTTAAATACAGGAGTAGTCAAGTTTTGCTTCAATTGTATAGAAGCTTGGTTAGATTGCACTTGGAGTACTGTGCACAGTTTTGGTCCACTTGCCTCAGAAAGGATATTATTGCCACAGAGGGAATGCTATGAAAGTTCACCAGACTAGTTCCAGGGTTGATGGGACTGTCTTATGAAGAAAGATTGGGGAAACTGAGCCTGTATTCTCTAGAGTTTCGATGAATGAGAGGTGATCTCATTGAAACCTACAAAATACTTAAAGGAATAGACAGTGTAGATGCAGGTAAGATGTTTCCCCTGGTTGGGGAGTCTAGAACCAGGGAGCACAATTTCAAAATACAGGTGAAGCCAATTAGGACCGAGATGAGGAGAAATTTCTTTACTCAGAGGGTTGTGAATGTATGGAATTCTCTACCCTAAAGGGCCATGGAAGCACAGTCATTCAGCATGTTTAAAGTAGAGATTGATAGATTTCTGAATAACAATAATATACTTCTACAACACTGGCATTTATGCGGCAATGTGGAAAATTGCCCAGATATGTCCTGTACACAAAAAGTAAGACAAATCCAACCCAGCTAATTATCGCCTCATCAGTCTACTCACGAACATCAGTAAAGTGATGGAAGGGGTCATCGACAGTGCTATTAAGTGGCACTTGCTTAGGAATAACCTGCTCACTGACATTCAGTTTGGGTTCGCCAGAGTCACTTAGCTTCTTACCTCATTACAGCCTTGGGTCAAAAGAGCTGAACTCTAGAGGTGAGATGAGTGTGACTGCCCTTGATATCAAGGCAGCATTTGACTGCGTTTGCATCAAGGAACTGTAGGAAAACTGGAGTCAATGGGAATCAAGGGGAAAGCTCTCCACTGGTTCGAGTCATACCTAGCACAAAGGAAGATGGCTGTGGTTGTTGGAGGTCAATCACCTCAATTCCAGGACATCATTGCAGGAGTTCCTCAGAGTAGTTCCAGGAAATCACTGCAGGAGTCACTCAGGGTATTATGACACAGCCGATTGTAAATGCTGACCTGTTAAAATCCCAGAGGGAAACTTGAAACAACTGTCATGACCAATTTTGCAATTTGTATGTTTCAAGATGCAGGCTTTGAATTCAGTAGTAATAAGACCACCAAGTCTCGAGAGATTTTATAAAACTAAATTAAACATTTATTAATACAAGAAAGGTTTTAAGCACATACATATGTCTACAAAATTACTACTATGAAAACTACAAAAATCCCCTAATTAACCTGACTCCTAGTTACACCTCTGATAAGGCAACAGTAACACACATAGATTTAAACAGACCCCTGGCAAAGCACACTCTGGACAGTCGCATTCAAAATGAGTTTCTTTCAGCTCTGGATCCTTGCAGACAGCAGCTTGAGGCTTATAGGCTGGAGGCTTTAGATCTTAGAATCTTTCTCCTTTTTACCAACAGCCTTCTCTTCCTTTATACATATTTTCCTCTTTGAATGCAAATTTTCACTGTATCGCTATGTCTTTTGAACTTTACCTCTTCTAACAGTAAGACTCTTTCATAATACTCACTTCATTAGTAATCATTGGGAAAAGTAAACAAACACACTGCTGTTGAGCTTCGTCTGGTTAGGTGTAATATTTCACTCCCTCTCTTTGAATCCAAGCTACACTAATTTATTTAAAGAAAAAAATGCAAATTGCCCTCATGTTTACCGAATTAACATTTCAAACCTACTTCTCTTTTATACATCAAAGCCTCTATACTTTGGTTTTAATCCAATTAAGACATACACACACACACATACACATACATAGACAGAGACACCACTAAACTCTATTTTAAAATAATTTCCAATAACATTATAGACGTTATATCTTCTTGACATGAGGCCCAACCATCTTCAGCTACTTCATCAATGATCTTCCTTCTATCATAAGGTCAGAAGTGGGGATGTTTGCTGATGATTGCACAATGTTCAGCAAGATTTGCAACTCCTCAGACACTAAAGCAGTCCATGTCCAAATGCAGCAAGACCTGGACAATATCCAAGCTTGGGCAGACAAGTGACAAGTAACATTTGCACCATACAAGTGCTGCCAGACAATAACCACCTCCAACAAGAGAGAATCTAAACATCGCCCCTTGAATTTCAATGGCATTGCCATCGCTGAATTCCCCACTATCAACATTCTGGGATTACCTTTGACCAGAAACTGAACTGGACTAGCCATATAAATACTGTGGCTACAAGAGCAGGTCAGAGGTTAGGAATCCTATGGTAATTACTCACTTCCTGACTCCCCAAAGCCTGCCCGCCATCTACGAGGCACAAATCAGGTCTCTCCACTTGCCTGCTTGAGTGAAGCTTCAACAACACTCAAGAAGCTTTATACCATCCAGCTTGATTGGCACCTCATCCACAAACATTCGCTCCCTCCACCACCGACGCTCAGTGGCAGCAGTGTGTACCATCTACATGATGCACTGCAGAAACTCACCAAGGCTTCTTAGACAGCACCTTCCAAACCCATGATCATTACCATCTAGAAGGACAAGGGCAGCAGATTCAAGGGACCACCAACACCTGGAAGTTCTGCTCCAAGCAACTCAACATCCT
The DNA here is from genome assembly GCF_964194155.1 of Cetorhinus maximus. Taxonomy (NCBI): domain Eukaryota; kingdom Metazoa; phylum Chordata; class Chondrichthyes; order Lamniformes; family Cetorhinidae; genus Cetorhinus; species Cetorhinus maximus. The sequence continues at coordinate 83,513,227 of NC_135885.1, read as the reverse complement.
GACTTGGAAGTATATCACCATTCCTTCACTGTCATTGGGTCAAAATCCTGGAACTCCCTACATAACAATACTGTACACCACATGGACTGCAGCAGTTTAAGGAGGCAGCTCACCGCCAAAGGTAATTAGAGATGGGCAATAAATGCTGGCCAGCCAGTGATGCCCACATCCCTTAAATTAATTTTTAAAAATCACCCAGATACAGTTATAGAAAATTATTAAGGAGACTTCTCACCAGCTGTGCAGTTGTCGGTTGAAGGAAAATGGAAAAATCAGCTTAGGATATATATTCTGCATTATATATTCTTTTAAAAAGCTTCAATTCCATTAGTTCAGAATGCAGACACATTTTATTAGTGTTGCCAGCAAACTTATATATAAAATTAAATATTCAGATTCAGACAATTTTTTTACCAGTCTGTGGTCACTGGTCTTTGGCACAATATGACTGTGAAGACATACACATTAGGTTATGCCATGCTACTGGCCAAGGAAGGTGCATTCATAATGCGGCCAAACAGGCTGAGCATCATTCTGCAAATCCTTCCAACACACGCCAATGGCAGGCAGTAAGAGTGGGAGAGATTCCTGGTTAGTCATGTGTTGGAAAGAAAATTGGAGACCCTACCGTTATCATTCATAGCTCTGGACTACAACATGCTTGTAAAAGTGTATGTTTCCACAACAGCTTGGAGTTCTTGGGGGGCTGGTTGGCTCAATTGGTTTGACAACTGGTGTGGATCAGATTGATGCTGACAGCATTGGGGGTAACTCTGTGATGTGTAGTACATTTAGATACACTTATTTAACCTCTTGAAAAGGGCCAGCAGGCCATTGCTCGCAATTTTCAGTAGTAAAACTCACCACAACTAAAGCAAAGCCAATTATTTTAGACTAGGTTCTACCTGTTCTACCTAATGCTGTGTGTGATGCCCGGTAACAAGCTGAATATACAATCTTGAAGAACGTTGAGACGTTTGTTGCTACTGAGGGCTCCAATGGCACTGCAAGTTATATGGACCTGCTGGAACCCAGAACGTACAGTGCACCTGAAATGGCATTGTGGGATCCCACACTGATGTCCTGCTAGGACCTGTCAGCATGTAAGTTTCAGCTGTTTGCCTGGTACTTACGCTGTTATTTATGCTGATTTATTTAGAGGTGCTCCACCCAACACTGCCGCTCCCCTTTCTCAACACCACCACCCCCCTCCCCACCCCAGCTCTGCTGACCCCTCCCTCTCATTCCCCTGGCACCTCAGTGCTACTATGGATGGAGAAGAGCCAGTGGGATGGGGTGGGGTGCGGGGTGCAGTGTAGGTGGGGAGATAGTTGTGAGAAGAGCCGTGAGGCACTGGAGGTGGTGGGAGTATTCTGGTAGGGGGGGGAGGGGCGGGGGGAGGGGGGGGGGAGGGGCGGGAGGGGGGGGATAAAATTAAACGTTGATATAATAAACCTTGAAAGCACCTGCATGCAATTCTGAGTACCTGTAGATACTTGAAACACTTAAAAGCAAACTTATCTAAGTAATTGAAAATATTTTAAAGAGTTGAAAAGTTAAATAGTCCAATGAACACTGGAATATTGCTGGACCTAAAGGGGCATGCCTTCCTCCAAGGATGACAAAGGGGATGTGGCTTTGCTACCTCTGTGCTTTGCCACTAGGCCTCATGAATCCCTTCGCTGATTGGCCTGTGCTGCAGACAGGAGACGAAGTCTGGCTGCCGTTAACATAAAAGCTAAAAGCATACTTTAAACACCGTTAGTGGCATATACTGCTGCTTTGTCACTGACACAAAGATCTGGGCCATCTCCTAAGCGTGGTTGCTACGTAACTTCCTTAAAAGCCTTTATATTCAATTTCAAACAGTAGACCGGTCTTTATCATCCGTGTTGCCTGGGGTCCATGCTTAATGTTTGGCTTCAGCTATCAAGCATTGATGTTGTCAGAATTATGTTGTCAGTATGATCAACTAATCAACCCTCTAAATACTGGACAATTGCATTAATTATTTTAAACTTTTTAATATCCAAAATACAATGGCCAAAGTTGGTCTGATAGATAAGGCAGTTATTCCAGATGCCTGATGAGGTGGGATATCAAATAAAAGAAAAGCTTGTTTTTTGCTCCCATATCAACGATAAACTTCGAAACTGTACATTTCAAATTTGCCGATTCCTACAATCTTGTTAACCGGTCATTAATTATGGTGAAAAGAAAGTTCCTTCTTCCATCCTAAAGGAGGCATTTAGGTGCACTTCTGTCTCTGAGACACAATAACCAAGTTCTATAATAAACTTCAGAAATGTATAAATACATAGTTGAATCTTAAATAAGTTTTGATGGTATTCAGCTTCTATTTATTAGAAATATAAAGCATAAAGTTACAAAATTCAGGGGAAGACAGGATAGAAGTAAAGCTTAGAAGTCAAACTTATCTTCTTTATTCAGATTATGGTTTACCCTGTTGATCTGGTTTTCCTTTGATTTTGAAGACCATTTCATTTGAAGAGTGCTATCTGTTCATAAGTTAAAAGAAAGTACATTTACCATGGCATATGACAGTGGTATTTGCGGCTAAAGCATAACTGAGAATTTCCTTGTAACTGCTCCTGCTCCACTGATGTAACTTTGCCAGAGTTTAAATGGTGTTTCCACTGTCCATCTAGCCAAATTATGACTGCAGAGCAATGTAATTATGAAGAAGTTACCGATATGTACATAACTGAGGACGCTGAATACTGAATTGTGACAGGATTTTTATGGTTGTTTAGTTTGCTGACCAGTTGCCATCTGTTGGTAGATTGCAAAACTGAAAATAAAATTCTTCACTGAGCCACCGGCAGTAAATAAATAAATCTTGATAGCCAGCCTTTTACTGGTAATTTATATCGCTAAAGATGGAATTTTACTATTTAATACCCTATGTAAAACTCAATTATTTCAGAAATAATAACTAAGTGTTGTCTGGTAACATGGTGTGCTGTTATACCAGTTTGTAAGATTACTGTACTTTGGGCATACAAAGAAGATAAGTCTGACCTTACAAATTCTAAGGCTATGAATTTGCTGTCTCATCCAAAGAAATCCTGTGCATCATGTCAGACAGTCTAATACCCATTTACTTATCGTTATGTCAGGAATGATGTTTGGTGCCAAAAAATAAGTTGTTCTGATGTCATTCAATATTTTAAAAACAGTGTTTTCAACATTGAAGTTGCAAGTGAAAATGAGGAAGCTGAATTAATGTGAGCTGCAGTATAGCGACTGGTGAGAGGATGTAAGTACAGAATGACAAGTTTACATAAACAGTTTCTGTTACAAATACAGTCACAAAAAGCTATAACAACATATGTACAAACTAGTTAATCTCCAATGTTGTTGCACAATGGGAAGCAAGATCTGTATAGTAAACTGGATAACAAAATTAGAACAAAGTTTTTTTTTGTCCCATACAATTCCAATTGGAAAACTAAACCAGCAGAAGAATCTAGAAGCATCACAATTTATAGATACCAAAAGAATACTGTTGCATATTGCAAGACAACTAAATGGACACATTGAAATAATAAATTAACAGGGCACTAGATATCAGAAAATTAATAAAACAGCAGGCACCAACGAATGACAAAAGTGCAGCAGTGAACTAATAAATTCAAAGACCAGCAGGCACAACAACAAACCAATAAAGAAACAATGGTAAAAGCAAAATACTGCAGATGCTGGAAATCTGAAACAAAAACAGAAAATGTTGGAAAAACTCAGCAGGTCTGACAGCATCTGTGGAGAGAGAAAAACAAAGTTAACGTTTCGAGTCCATATGACTCTTCTTCAGAAGCAGAGCAGAAACAATGGGTACAGTGAATCGATGCATAACAAAGTAAGCACCAAAATACTAATTAATGAAGCAGCCTATTTATTCTAATGCCTTACTTGATGGTTTACAGCTGGCTTGGGCTCTACAAGCTCAGATTTAGCAATTCTTCTTATTGTATCCCATGGCGTTCAACACCATTGTGAATCATGACTGCTGATCCCACAACACCCTGATTTTCTATTGTGCCCATTATTCCATGAATTTAACAGTAAACCATCAATTTTCTCTGGTGATATGATGACACAGCCTACTACTCTTATCCTGAATCCTGTGTGTAACTTCATTTAACATGCTCACTTTTGGAGCAATATCATTGTCCACACAATCTTGACGGGTTGGTGGTCAGATTTTGCTAGTGTGTCAAACCATGATGACTGGACCACCTTGCTGCTGCAACCTTCTTCTGCTTTCATAGTTGGTAAGAAGCACAGTCTTCCTTCACCTGTTCAGACATTGAGGACTTTTTTGACTGCAATTTGTCTGACACCTCTCTCTGACCTTGCCATCAAAGGGAGACCTACCAGAAACAAGGAGCTCCTGATACCATTGCTCAAGAGATCATTGGAACATACAAGCCTCTCCACCACATCAAAATGGCGATCCATGGAGAAGAAACTATCAATGTATTTCCCTCTTGTCCATAGCAGGGAAAATCCTGACACACATTCTCCTGAACTACTTATTTCCTGTGGCTCCCAGAGACGTACTGTGGCCTAGACCTTTCAGACGAACCTCCATCATGGTCTTTATTGCCAAGTAAATTCAAGACAAATTGTTCAGAACAATACCAGAAACTATTCATTGCATTCTTCAACCTGACAAAAGCATTTGACTCAGTAAATCATGGGGCTCTGTGATTCCACTGATCTGGATGTCCAAGAAACTTCATTACAATTCTGTCATTGGTTCATGGTGAAATGATTGCAACTGTTTTGAGTGGGAAATCTGAAACAGATACCTTCGAAGTCCAGATGGTGTCAAGTAAGTCTGTGTGATAGCCTCATGCTATTTATAATCTACCTGACAGTGGACATTCATCTCAAAGATCAACTGCCCTGTGGTGTCAGTATTAAATACTGACTAGAGCTCTTTAACCCTTCTTCGCCTGCATGTCAAAACTAAACTGACCACCAAAGATATATATATATATATATAATATATATGATTTACAGTTTGCAAATGATAGCAGTGTGTTAATAAACCTAAAGTTACCTTAATCTTTAGTTCGGAGGTCAGGAATTCCTGTTCCCAATGAACCGCAGAGACTGGAAACTGGCCACACATGTGCAATGTGGGTATTTTTCGTTCTCCAGACAGGGGACCGGCCCTGCACACCTGCTTAGAAGGAAGAAAGAAGAACGGTGCAAAAATGCAGATCAGATGACCTGGAATGGAGCGTCATTATCAAGTAGATGTTCCAGGGAGCCGGATACGGGAGACGGACAGGGAGAGGTCCCAAACCAGGGAGGGGAACAGGGAGAGGTCCCAAACCATGAAGGGGGGCAGGGAGATGTCCCAAACCAGAGAAGGGGGCAGGGAGATGTCTCAAACCAGGGAGGGGGATGGATTTGGGGTCCCAAACCAGGGAAAGGGAGGGGCAGGTTGTCCCAAATGGAAGTCCCAGGTAAGGGACAAAGATAGGGGACAGAAATTCGGTCCTGTTAAGTTAAATGAAAGGAGCAGAGAAATAGGCTCTGAATTAAAGAAAAAGCTGCTGGGAACAGACTTTAAGCAAAGGGGGCATAAGAGAAACCCTGAAGATCCGAGAAAGCAGCCTGGTGACTCTGTGCTCCAGGTTGACTGGGCAAATGTGCCCCTTTAGAGCAGTGGTGTTTGTTTGGCATGGCTGAAGATCTGAAATTGTGCTTGGAAGGTATAGCTTGAGTGTACTCAGAGATCTAGGGGGAGTAAACCTCGGAAGGCAAGATTGAAACCCTGCGAGGTGGGCCATTGTTGAAGCTGTTTGTTCAAAATCCATGGAATCTTATGGCTTTATTCACTTAGTAACTATCTTGAATCTCAAACTTTATCTACTTTAAACAAAACATCCCTAACCAGATCTCGGTCTCACCAAGGATCACAATATGTGTCATTGCCCACTCTGCACCAGATTGGTAAGCCACACTTCACACTCGATCTCTTCAATTCTGCATACAGGAAACTCAACCTGTCTCTGAACATTGCCAAAACAAAACTCACATCTGGTCAGTAAAATGTTCCACCGCCCATAGACTCTGGAATATATTGAGCACTTCCCGTACCTTGGCAGCCACCTCTCTCAAAAGGCCATGATTGATGAGGAGATCCAACACCCGATCAGCTGCACCAGTTCTTTCTTCTACAAACGAAGGCAGCGCGTATTTGGCAACAAACAACTCCCTCGGTTAACAAAAGTGTACAGATCAGTTGTCGTCACCATCCTGCTGTACTGCAGAGAGATACGGACTGTGCATCAGTGACACGTAGGAGGGCTAGAGAAATTCCATCAGCAATGCCTCCACCACATCCTCCAGATTCAATGGGAGGACCCTTGAACACATTCTATTGTTCTTCTTGAAGCCAAGCCCACAAGCATTTGGGCAAAACTCCTGCAAAATCAACTTCAATGGACTAGCCACAGTTCCCAGATGGCTGAAAACTGTCCCCTCTGCCAGGTACTGCTCTCTCAACTCACAGATGGTCAACGTTACAGGAGAGGACTAAGAAAATTCTTCAAGACACTCTGAAGTAGTCCTTGAAGTGTGGCAGTATTGACTGGGAGGAGCTTGCTACCAATCATCCAGAATGGTGCCATCTTGACCATCAAACTTCAACTCACTGAGTTCCAATATCTTAACAATGAGGCAGAGCGGCGGCAGAGAAGAAAGAAAAGGAAGTACATTCTGCAGTCCGATCTCACTACCTTGTGGGATGTCCTGCTCCATGTACCCAAAGAGTTATGGGTTGAGAATTGGCCTGCTCAGGCACATGCAGAAACTCATAACCTTTGAATCGATCTATTGATGATAACAGACTATTACTAATATATGGTGTTCCAATAAAACACTAAGGCACTTCACAGGAGTGTTTGATACAAAGCCAGAAAAGCTAATAATAAGGCAATGGCCAAAAGCTTGGTCAAAGGACTGTCTTAATGGAGGAAAGGCAGGAAGAGAGGTGGAGAAGTTTGGGGGAGGAATTGCTGAGCTTGGGACCTGGGCACTGAAGCCACAGGCACCAATGGTGGAGCAATTAAAATCAGGGATGCTCAGAAGGCCAGAATTAGAGGAGTGCAGATTTCTCAGAGGGTTGTGGGTGGGAGGAGATTATAGAGATAGGAACGGGCGATGATATGTTGGTGGAAACTCACCGGAGGTCAAATATAACCCCAAAGTTGCGAACCATCTTGCTCAACCTCAGACTGTTGCCAGAGAGAGGAGTGGAGTTGGAAGCTAGGAACAGAGTTTGCAGCATGGACCAAAGACAATGGCTTTGGTCTTCCCAAAACTTAATTGGAGAAAATTTTTGCTCATACGGTACTGAATGTCAGTCAGCCAGTTTGATAATTTAGCAACAGTGGAGGAGTTGAAAGCAGTGATAGTGGTGAAATACGGTTGGGTTTCATCAGCATACATGCAAAAGCTAACGCTGTGTTTTTGGATAATATTGCCAAGGGGCAGCATGACGAGATAAAGAAAGGGGCCACGGATAAATCCTTGGGGAAATGGTGTGAGAGCGGGAAGAGAAGCCAGTGCAAGTTATACTCTGGCCACAATTAGATAAGAATGGAACCAGGAAACTGCAGTGCCACCCAACTGGACAACAGTGGCGAGGCGTTGGAGGAAGATGGTGGAGTCATCTGTGTCAAAGATAGCAGAAGGGTCGAGAAGGATAAAGAGGGATAATTTACCTTTATCATAATCATATTGGATGTCATTGTGACTTTGATTAGAATTGTTTCGGTACTGTAGTGAGGTGGAAATCTGATTGGAGGGATTCAAACATGAAGTTATGGGAAAGATGGGCATGGATTTCGGAGCTTGTGGCATGTTCAAGGATTTTGGAGAGAAAAGGGAGGTTAGAGTTGGGGTGGTGGTTTGCAAGAATGATGGTTTCAAGGGTCAGTTTTAAAAGAGAGTTGATGTTGGCAGTCTTGAAGGAGAGATGAACAGAACCTAAAAAGAGAGAACCGGTTATATCAGGGCGGCCACATTGGGAAGTTTGGATGGTCATGAGCTTATTGAGGATAGGTTGAGGAAACAGGAAGTGCATCTCATGCACAAGGTGAACTCAGTGAGGGCTTGAGGGGAAATAGAAAACTAGAGAAAGAAGTGAGTTCAGTGCTAGGCAGGGAGGGTGAGGGAGAGTGGTGGAATTTTAGAGGAGGTTTGGCCTTGTGAACTGGGGAAGGAAGGAAAGTGGCAGAGTCAGCTGATCAGATGGTCTCCCTCTTAGTGACCAAGAAGTCCATGCGCTCCTCATATTTATTGTTGGAGGTGAGGATGGAGAGACAGGGGTTTAAAAAGACAATTTGCAGCATAGAAAAGAAGCCAGGGGGCTATCTTCACATTCCAGGATGATCCTGGGATAGTGAGCAGCTTTTGTAGGTGAGAACAGAATCTGATGGTGCTTTATGTGGTCCAGCCAGATCTGATGGTGAATGGCCAAACCAGTTGTCCGCCATATCTATTCAAGCCTGTGTCCCGTGGGCTTAAAAGGGAACAGAGATGAGGGCCGTACCAGGGAGAATGGCCAGGATGAGATAGAACAATCATTTCAGTGGGGATTATGGCATCTAAGCAGGAGATGAGAGTATGACTGAGTAAATCAGTAGCTGCAAAAATGTTGTGGTGAATAGAGGGCCAAAGGCAAGATAGTTGGAATTTCATAAGTGCAGTTAAATGAATTGGGGAATAGATTTTTCCAGAGATCTACACTGAAGGAAGTAGGGTTGGAACATGGAAGGGTGGTGTGGTGTAAATAATAATGTTTCAAATCGCATAGTTTTCTCTTCACCAAGACTTTTTATTTTCAACTCCATTACACTGCCTGTCTCTGTCCCAACCATATACAACTGCCTGTATCCTGTTTTGCAAGAAGCCTCGCTTGTCCATTGTTCCCACTTTTGCAAACCAACACTGGCCCCAACACCCAAAGCATTAAATTTAAAATCCTCATCATGGTTTTCACGTCTATGGTCTTGCTTCAACTTACCTCCAGACTCACCTCCAGACTTACTCTGTCTCCTGTTTTCTGACTCTTACATCAGCCAGAATTTTACGCTTGGCGTGCGGACATGGTGGGAGTGGGCCGGGGAGGTCGGGAAGCCGACCGCCACCAGCGATCAGCTCCACACCGCCATTTTACGCGGGCAGGCCAATTCAGGCCTGCCCAGTGTAAGACACGACAGCGGCAACAGTGAAAAGGGGTGGGCGGGTGTGGGAGCTCAATGTCCGCCAGCTCCAGTGGCAACATGGTGGCCGATTCAAAAGCAGCCGCAGCAGCCATGCGAAGGCTGCCAGTGAAGCAGACGCACCTCATCGTGGAGCTCATTACTGGTGGACACGGCAGGTGGGAGGGCAGGTGAGAAAACATCCCATTATAATGCCAAGAGGTTGTGGACTGGTGGAGGACTGCCCCAGCTACTCATCCTAACTCGATATGAGCAGGAGGCCCTGGAGCTGGAGAGACGCCATGCACCTAGGTCAACCAGCCGCAGTGAGGTTGGAGTGCCACAGGGAGGTAAGAGTGCCGTGCACTGAGGTCAGAATGTCTGTCATAACAACCGTTCAACTGTTGCCTCTATATTGATGTGAGCCTCGAACATGGAATCCCCATTGATAATGAAAGGCGAGGTCATCCTGATCCGGGAGCCAGGCATGCACAGTAACAGTGTAATGACTTCAACTAATGACATGTCCTGTTCTTCCTTTCAGGCTCACCAGCAGCCCAACAGGGTGAGAGCCTGAAGGCCCAACACTGACCTTAGAGGACAGCAACCATGGAAATGCACCTGCGGCATACCCTCTCAGCTAAGCAGGCACCAGCGCAAATGCCATCACCTCGGTGGGCATTACATCAGTGGCTAGTACCTCGGTGCATATCGGTGAGGGCACTTCACACTCGCTTGAGGTGCAGACAGAGGCAGAGTGTCCAGGACACCGGCAGTCGGAGGACTGTTGGGGACCAGGAACATGCTCAGATGGTGGCTGATGATGGGCCTCTGGAGTCGTCCCTGCGGCAGCAGATGCTGGAAGTACAGCAGGGTGTGCGGGAGGATCTGGCAGAGATACATGAGGGAATGTGTGCCATGGTCTCCATTCTGGAGGAGTCCTTGCGGAGCATGAGCAATGCAATGGCCCTCATGGCCGAGCGCCTCCTCCGTGGTGACTCTCATGGAGAGGCTCCTCCAGGAGCTGAATCAGGGATTCCTGGGGATGCACTCGGACCTGCAAGCCCTCACAACGGCAATGACCTCAGGTGGTTACTTCCAGTGTGGGAGATGGATTGGGCACCCAGTATCCCAGCTAGGTGTCCGTCCATCAATGGTGATCAGGGAAGTCCAAAGCGACCTCACGTTAGCGCACGAGCTGCTTGTTGTCTCTGTGAGCTCCTCTCAGGGCGCTCCGGATGCCAGAAGCAGCTCCTCCACCGCCCCTTTGCCAGTGACCGTGGTATCCAATGAGGCTGTGGCGATTGGGGAGATGCCAGCCGTGGCACTGGCTGCTCCCTCCCAGGCGGGGCCAGCACAGGCTCCACAGGCCAAAGGATGCCTGCCAAGGTCATCAAGGCCAACAGGACAGCAGAGTGAGCAGGCTGTCTCCAATGCCAGTGCCAGTGAGGGGGGAGCACCAAGACAGAGCACCCGCAAGTGAAAATTTAAAGCACCTTAAGCACAACACAGGCTTATCACTGGTGATATTTTTTCCCCCACTTTTACATTAAATGTTATTTGGTGTGATGGAAAACACCTCTCAATTTCATTTGCATTATGTATGCCTGGCATCACATCATTAAATGTGTTTCTGTTCAACAAGCCTCTGGGTGCTTCATTAGTTCTGCTGGTGAAGGGTAACCCATTATGTTATGAGTGACTTGTTTGTAATTGAGCTTTATTGAAATGACACATAGTGCATGTTGTTCACCAAGCAAATGTTCCTGTTGAGTATGGAGCCTGCAGCCCTGGCATGTGGTGGTGGTTCTTATTTGGTAGATTAGCTGAAGGAGCATTGGATCAAAGTGCCCCGGATGCCCCTGCCTCCCTGGAGGTTGCCCAGATCAGCGTCTATTCTCTCAGTGTTCTCCTGACCGTGCTTGTCCACAGACTCACTACTGGACTCATTGTCTGCTGCCAGAGCAGCTGCATCAACATCTTCTTCCCCCACTGCATCCCCCCTTTCCAGTGCCAGATTGTGGAGAGCGCAGCATGCAACCACTATCAGTGACACACGATATGGGGGCTATTGGAGTGCGCCCCCTGAATGGTCCAGGCATCAGAAGCGCATCTTGAGAAGACCGATGGTTCTCTCTACCATCGCCCTCATGGAGGCGTGACTCCTATTGTACCGCTGCTCAGCCTCTGTTCTTGGATGGCGGAGAGGTGTCATGAGCCACCTTTTGAGGGGGTAGCCCTTGTCACCCAACAGCCATCCATCCAGTCGGGCTGGAGCACTGAAGAGCCTTGGCACCTGGGAGTGTCTCAGGATTTAAGCGTTGTGGGAGCTGCCTGGGTACCTCGCACAGACTTGTAGAATCAGCATCCTGTGATCACACACTATCTGCACGTTCATGGAGTGGAAGCCCTTCCTGTTGACGAAGGCACCTGACTCACCCACTGGCGCCTTGATGGCCACATGTGTGCAGTGGATTGCACTCTGGATGCGGGGGAACCCAGCATTTGCTGCAAAGCCTCTGGCTCGCTCTGCCTGGCTGGCCTGGTCTGTGTGGTAGTGAATGAAAGTCAGTGCATGCCTGAACAGAGCGTCTGTCACCAGCTTGACGGAACTGTGGACAGCTGACTGGGAGACTCCACAAAGATCACCCACCAACCCCTGGAAAGGGCCGGAGGCATACAGGATAAGGGCCACTGTGACCTTCAGCGCTACTGGCATGGGGTGTCTGCCCACACAGTCTCAGGGCCGATCATCTGACAGATGGAGGACATTGTCTCCCTTGAGAGGTGGAGCCTCGTTCGGCATTGCACCTCAGACGTATTGAGGCAGCTGCATTGCCGCCTGTAAACCCTGGCAGCAGGATAGTGGTGTCTTCTATGGCCCCTTCTGCCATGGACTTCCTGTTGGTCCTGTGCCCCTTGTGCCTGCGCCTGTCCTCCCACAAGTCGCTCCCCTGGAGGCTGAAAAGGGACACGTGGTCTTCTTCCCCTTCTGGCCCTCTCTTCCTCCTCAGAGGAGTTGCCTCCAGAGGAGACCACAATTCCCGTTCCCAGGTTAAGGGAAGGCTGCCTGATACCTGGAAGGAGAAGGACCCAAGTGGTATGACTCCTCCGGAGTCCTGAACTGAAGCCTCTTATTTCTGTCAAAGCAGCTCTGAAGCAAAATGAAGATTCCTGTTCACACAAGCAAGCAGCAGCAACTTATAAGCTAAAGTACAAACAACTCACATGGCAAGCCCGTTTACCCCTTTTATCTCACCTGTGGATGAGGTTTTTGAAAATGTGGCCTACCCGCCTGCCCATTGTGCCCGTGCGATGCCCTGAAAATCGCACGGGCTACGTAAACTCTGAGACAATTGGTGTCCCAAGGGCCTTAACTGGCCCGTTTATTAATGGCGGCCGTGCCTCCGTGTTCATCGCTCACTCACCGAGCAAAATATCGCAAGGGTGTGCAGTGATGTTGAGACGCACACCCGATGTCAACACGTGTCATATTATGCTCAGGCGTGTCGGGTGCACGCCCAACGTAAAATTCTGGCCATCACGTACTTTCCATCCTTAGTGCTAGTGCTCTCAGCCATCTACAGTCTGCTCTCTGGAACTCTCTCTGAGGAACTTACACTTCCATCTCCTTTAAATACCTTAGCAAAATTGATTGAAGGTTTAGGAGAAACAAGCAATAAACCCTTTCAAATGCTCCATCATGGCTCAATATGTCTATTTCTCTTACTATTAATTATTTAAAATGCCTTGGTACATTTATTTAAATGTGTTGCAGCAAATTGGTATCTGTGAAAACAAAATCTCAGTTAGGTATAATATACTTGAGTCATCAAGACCTGTCACTCAGTTTTTGCTCAAAGCTTTTCAATACTGAACTTTTCTAACCTGTCCTATTCTATTGTTGATGTTGAATATTATTATACTCAGCTAATCTGAAGAATTAGAAATGTAAAGACGTAGTTCACAATTATGATTTATTAAAAGAGAATATATATTCTTCTTAATTTCCCCATTAATCCTCAGTTTTATCTTTATAATAACTAATTCCCATTTTAAAAAATGTTCAGACTCTGTTTAGAATAAGCCAGTAGATCGTGGTGTATAAGTCGACCTTTGAAAAAATCCTTCCAAAAACAGGGGTTGGCTTATGTGCAGAGATAAAATGTGAACTGCCAGTGTTTTCGAGGATCCATTCCACTACATGCTTCTCAAGATCATGTCAGTGGTTGGTCCCTGTTCTCATGATGCATTTGGTCTTGGACATCTTCTTCAGTACAAATTTCTTCTCCCACCAGTTTTTCCACCAACACTGAATTCCCTCACTGCAGCAGTTATTTGATGAGTTAGAAACTGTTACGACTTATAGCTTGAAAGCAGCTTCATACTTCATTCCTTTTTGCAGGAGGACCCATTTCTGTTCATCAGTCGCCATGTGTTGTCTGCTCTGCATGGGCGTGTTTTAAACTCCTGTACATTTTCTTGGCAAAATGGTCCAGTTTGCTGCTTAGTCCCAGGTGCCAACTTAAGGCGAACATACCCAGCATTTATTCCTGAGCTGAAAAATTGAGGCTGACTCCTAATACGAGTAAAGCCCTAAAAATACTTTCATTTGTTGAAAAATCTTGGGGGGAGGTTGACTTACATGCCAAGTATAAGCCCAAACATGCATTTTGGCACTGAAAAAAATTGGGTCATCTTATATACAAGGTTGACTGATAGGCCACAATCTACAATATGTAGGGTGAAACATTTTGAGAGGATTATGTTCTTTTACAGTTTATGGGTGGAAAGGTATCTAGCACATTTTCACCAATTTTGATAATCAAAGCCTGCCCAACATTTCCTACTAAATCCCTCACCAGTTAACTAATTTCAATACCAAACAGGTTTCAGAAACTTTTTAATTCCAGCTGCAGTCTTAGCAGGTTCCTAGAATGGTTACAGCACGGTTGAAGGCCACTCAGTCTCTCATGTCTGCATCAGTTGTCTGCAAGAGAAAAAAGAAAAGGAACTCTCAGGAAGGCAGCTTCATTGTTCAATGTCTTTGTGAATTTCCTGCCAATAAATTTATTATTATCATCCACAACACACTGCATATATCAAAGCCAGCGAGAGTTAAATAAGAAGATAGTAAAAGGACAAGAGAGAACAGAGAAGAGAGGTCTTAATGTCAGGTAATCACACCGCTAATGGCAACTTGACGCCCAAAATAACTGGCCTGCTTAATATGGTTTGAGTGGCAGTGTCGTAATTGACGTCTATTGCATGACATAGGTGGTCATCCAGGAAAAAAATTGAAATTAATTTTTACTTATTACAGCCAGGTTCTAATTGGATGTCTTATTCTGTGTTGCAATGGTGAGGGATTTAGTAGAAAATGTTGGGCAGACTTTGATTATCAAAACTGATGAAAATGTGCTAGATACCTTTCCAACTGTAAACTGTAAAAGAACATAATCCTCCCAAAATGTTTCTTCCTACTTAATGTAGACTGCAGCGTATCAGTCAACCTGGTACATATGCATGTACGAACATACGAACAAGGAGCAGGAATAGGCCATTCAGCCCCTCGAGCCTGTTCCGCCATTTAATAAGATCGTGGCTGATCTGATAGCAACCTGAAATCTGCATCCCACCTACCGCCAATAACCTATCTTGCTTACCAAGAATCTATCCACCTCTGCCTTAAAAATATTCAAAGACTCTGATGACCCAAGATATATGATGACCCAAGTTTTTCAGTGCCAAAATGCATGTTTGGGTTTATACTTGGCATGTAGGTCGACCACCCACAGCCCCAACCACCCCATGCCCCCCCTACCGCCAATTTTTCAACTAATGAATGCATTTTTAGGGCTATACTTGTATTAGGAGTCAACCTCAATTTTTCAGCTCAGAAATAAATGTTGGGTTCTATTCGCCTTATAAGTTAGCTCTTTCACAGAGGCTGGGATTTATAGCCATGTCCTCTTGAGTTGAAAGCTCTAATCCAGAAATTTTATCACAAATTTTCGACTGATTTTTAGTGCAGTGCTTAAGGATTTCTGCAATGTCTAAAGTGTCACCTTTTGGATGAGATGATAAACTGAGGCCCTGACTGCCTCCTGTTTTTTTATTATTCATTCATGGGATGTGGACGTCGCTGGTTAGGCCTGCGTTTATTGCCCATCCCTAATTGTCCTTGTTCAGAGGGCATTTAAGAGTCAGTCACATTGCTGTGGGTCTGGAATCACATGTAGGCCAGAGCGGGTAAGAAGAGCAGATTTCTTTCCCTAAAGGGAAACCAGGTGGGTTTTTACAACAATCAACAATGGTTTCATGGTCATCATTAGACTTTTAAATTCCAGATTTGGAGCTCCTCATGGCACTTCTTTGAAGAAGAGCATGGGTGTTCTCCCCCTGTCCTGTCATATATTTATCTCTCAACCAACATCAGTAAGCAAAATACCTGGCCATTATCACATTGCTATTTGTGGGGCCTTACTGTGTTTAAATTGGCTGTGGCATTTGCTATATTATAACAGTGGCCACAATTTAAAGTAGTTCATTGGCTTGAAAGAAGTGCGGGACATTTCTGAGGTCATGAAAGGGATTATGTAAATTGGGATTGCCGCAGGGCTGCCAAGCTGTTAATACTGTAGACCCATGGCAACCATCACTGCGACTCCTGGTAGTCCTGAGGGAGAGAGTTTGTACCAAACCCTTCCACTGCCGCACAGGGATGCGGGATGTCACAGGGGAGTTGAAGGCCTAGCAACCATGAGGGAGAGAATGGAGATACTCTTCCCAGAGGGTGGCAAGAACAGACCACATCTTCATGCAGGAGGGCCATCTCTGTGTTCTGTATTAACTCCCTCTGCCTCCAATTCTTCCTCCTCTCTTACCTCCTGCTCCTCCTCATTAAGCTTTCCCATTCCAGAACCTCACCATCCTCAAAATCCACACCTCTTTCTGTAAGGCCATGTTATGGAGAGTGCAGCAGACCAACGCAATGACTGAATCCCTCATGGGAAGGTATTGCAGGGCACCACCTGACCGGCCCAACCACCGGAGCCAGTGCCCTCTGAGCCTGTGATGTGTAGTGAATCTGATGTGCTGTCCAGCCTTACTGAAGAGGGCGTCTCTCACCTGGGTGAAGTACTGAATTGCAGTCACCTGTGAGATGCTACAGAGGTCTGTGAGAATTGTTTGCTAGAGAAAGCACTCCATATTCAGAATGCCATGTCAGAGACACATTTACATAAAGATGGACCTGCTCACACCCCGCTTCCTGTAAGGACTCCATCCCATTCTCTCAGTTCCTTCGCCTCCGTCGCATCTGTTCTGATGATGCCACTTTCAAAAACAGTTCCTCTGACATGTCCTCCTTCTTCTTTAACCGAGGTTTTCCACCCACGGTGGTTGACAGGGCGCTCAAATGTGTCCGGCCCATCTCCCGCGCATCCGCCCTCACGCCTTCTCCTCCCTCCCAGAAACATGATAGGGTCCCCCTTGTACTCACTTATCACTCCACCAGCCTCCGCATTCAAAGGATCATCCTCCGCCATTTCCGCCAACTCCAGCATGATGCCACCACCAAACACATCTTCCTTTCACCGCCCCGGCGGCATTCCGCAGGGATCGTTCCCTCCGGGACACCCTGGTCCACTCCTCCATCACCCCCTACACCTCAACCCCCTACCACGGCATCTTCCCATGCAACCGCAGAAGGTGCAACACCTGCCCCTTTACTTCCCCTCTCCTTGCCGTCCAAGGGCCCAAACACTCCTTTCAAGTGAAGCAGCATTTCACTTGCACTTCCCTCAACTTAGTCTACTACATTCGTTGCTCCCAATGCGGTTTCCTCTACATTGGAGACACCAAACGCAGACTGGGTGACCGCTTTGCAGAACACCTTCGGTCTGTCCGCAAGCATTACCCAGACCTCCCTGTCGCTTGCCATTTCAAAACTCCACCCTGCTCTCATGCCCACATGTCTGTCCTTGGCTTGCTGCATTGTTCCAGTGAAGCTCAACGCAAACTGGAGGAACAGCACCTCATCTTCCGACTAGGCACTTTACAGCCTTCCGGACTGAATATTGAGTTCAACAATTTTAGATCTTGAACTCTCTCCTCCATCCCCACCCCCTTTCCGTTTCTTCCCCCTCCTTTTTGTTTTTTCCAATAATTTATATAGATTTTTCTTTTCCCACCTATTTCCATTATTTTTAAATGTATTTCCACCCATTGTTTATCTCTACCTTTTAGCACTTTTAGTCTTCCCCCACCCCCACTAGAGCTATCTGTACCTTGTCTGTCCTGCTTTCTACTCTTAATTAGCACATTCTTTTAGATAATATCACCACCTTCAACACCTCTTTGACCTTTTGTCTGTGACATCTTTTGGTTATTTCCACCTATTACTGGCTGCTTGTCCCAACACCCCCCCCCCTTAAACCAGCTTATATTTCACCCCTTTCCTATTTTTACTTAGTTCTGTTGAAGGGTCATGAGGACTCGAAACGTCAACTGTGCTCTCCTCTGCCGATGCTGCCAGACCTGCTGAGTTTTTCCAGGTATTTCTGTTTCTGTTTTTGTTTTGGATTTCCAGCATCTGCAGTTTTTTGCTTTTATCTCTGTGTGTAATTGACTGCCACTTCTCTTCAAGAAATGCCTACCTTGAAGAAGTTTTGTGCTACTCTCCGTCAGGATTTTTGTATCTTTTTTTTGCCTTGTTCACCTTCATTATTTTCCATTTCTCTCCTGGTGTTTGACAAGGTGTTTACTAAAACCCGCTTTCACAGCCATATTTCCTTTCTCAGTGACTGTCTCCGTCTCCGACTTACCCCACGTGAATTTCAACTGAAATTCCATCCCTCATGTTTCGAACCCACCCAGGATTACAAGTATCTCCGGGACATACAACGTTCCTCGGACTGCTGTTCCCGTCGCATTCTGAGATCCACACTCAGTGCCATGCGCTGCCATATGAACACACTCGACCTCTCCCTCCAGCAGCACCGCCGCACCCTTTTTCAAAGTTGCGCGTGCCCCCAGTTTCATTTTATTCTTCGTCTCATCCGACGCCTCAACAAGAAATTTTTTCTCTTTCTCTCGTGCTAAGGAACGCAAGCTCCAACAACTCATCGACACCAACACCCATCCAGGACCCTCCACCCCTAACTGTCCCTCTGTCCCCATCCCATCTTACAATCCCAGCCCCGACCGTGTATTCACTATACCCCCTAACCTTCCCCTCTCCGACGGTGAACGTTCAGTGCTCAGCAAAGGATTTAGTTTCATACCCTTACGCCCTCATCTCAATGAATTTTGGGCTCGGCACGATGCTGAACTCTTCTTCCGCCGCCTTCGTCTCCGTGCTTATTTCTTTGGGCAGGAGTCCTCTCCCCGTTCAACGGATCCTTTTACCCACCTCCAATATTCTCCCTCCACCTGGACCCCTCCTTCTGGATTCTTACCTTCTCTTGATCTCTTCATTGAGAACTGTCGGCGTGACATTAGTCATCTCAATTTCTCTGCTCCTCTCACCCATTCTAATCTGTCTCTCTCTGAACTTACTGCACTCCGTTCTCTCAGGTCCAACCCTAACATTGTCATCAAACCTGCTGACAAGGGTGGTGCTGTTGTTGTCTGGCGCACTGACCTCTACCTCGCGGAGGCTGAACGTCAACTCGCAAACACTTCCTCCTACCTGTCCCTGGACCATGACCCCATCACTGAACATCAAGCCATTGTTTCCAGGACTGTCACTGACCTCATCTCCTCTGGAGATCTTCCTTCCACAGCTTCCAACCTGATAGTCGCCCAACCTCGGATGGCCCGCTTCTACCTACTACCCAAAATCCACAAACAGGACTGTCCCGGCAGACCAATCGTGTCAGCCTGTTCCTGCCCCATGGAACTCATTTCTTGCTATCTTGACTCCCTTCTCTCTCCCCTTGTCCAGTCCCTTCCCACCTACATCCGTGATTCCTCTGACACCTTACATCACATCAACAATTTCCAGTTCTCTGGCCCCAACTGCCTCCTCTTCACCATGGATGTCCAATCCCTCTACACCTCCATCCCCACCGGGATGGTCTGGCGGCTCTCCGCTTCTTCTTCGGACAGAGGCCCGAACAATCCCCATCCACTACTACTCTCTTCCGTCTGGCTGAACTTGTTCTCACGTTGAACCATTTCTCCTTTAACTCCTCTCACTTCCACCAAATAAAAGGTGTGGCAATGGGTATCCGCATGGGCCCCAGCTATGCCTGTCTCTTTATGGGGTATGTGGAACATTCCTTGTTCCAGTCCTACTCCGGCCCCCTCCCACAACTCTTTCTCCGGTACATCGATGATTACTTCGGTGCTGCTTCATGCTCTCATCGAGACCTGGAAAAATTTATTAACTTTGCTTCTAACCTCCACCTCTCCATCATTTTCACATGGTCCATCTCTGACACTTCTCTTCCCTTCCTTGACCTCTCTGTCTCAATTTCTGGTGATAGACTGTCCACCAATATCCATTACAAGCCTACCGACTCCCACAGCTACCTCGACTACAGCTCCTCACACCCCGCTTCCTGTAAGGACTCCATCCCATTCTCTCAGTTTCTTCGCCTCCGTCGCATCTGTTCTGATGATGCTACCTTCAAAAACAGTTCCTCTGACATGTCCTCCTTCTTCCTTAACCGAGGTTTTCCACCCACGGTGGTTGACAGGGCCCTCAACCGTGTCCGGCCCATCTCCCGCGCATCCACTCTCACGCCTTCTCCTCCCTCCCAGAAACATGATAGGGTCCCCCTTGTCCTCACTTATCACCCCACCAGCCTCCGCATTCAAAGGATCATCCTCCGCCATTTCCGCCAACTCCAGCATGATGCCACCACCAAACACATCTTCCCTTCACCCCCCCGGCGGCTTTCCGCAGGGATCGTTCCCTCCGTGACACCCTGGTTCACTCCTCCATCACCCCCTACTCCTCAACCCCCTCCCACGGCACCTTCCCATGCGACCGCAGAAGATGCAACACCTGCCCCTTCACTTCCTCTCTCCTCACCATCCAAGGGCCCAAACACTTCTTTCAAGTGAAGCAGCATTTCACTTGCACTTCCCTCAACTTAATCTACTGCATTCGTTGCTCCCAATGCGGTTTCCTCTACACTGGAGACACCAAACGCAGACTGGGTGACCGCTTTGCAGAATACCTTCGGTCTGTCCGCAAGCATTACCCAGACCTCCCTGTCGCTTGCCATTTCAACACTCCACCCTGCTCTCATACCCACATGTCTGTCCTTGGCTTGCTGCATTGTTCCAGTGAAGCTCAACGCAAACTGGAGGAACAGCACCTCATCTTCCAACTAGGCACTTTACAGCCTTCCGGACTGAATATTGAGTTCAACAATTTTAGATCTTGAACTCTCTCCTCCATCCCCACCCCCTTTCCGTTTCTTCCCCCTCCTTTTTGTTTTTTCCAATAATTTATATAGATTTTTCTTTTCCCACCTATTTCCATTATTTTTAAATGTATTTCCACCCATTGTTTACCTCTACCTTTTAGCACTTTTAGTCTTCCCCCACCCCCACTAGAGCTATCTGTACCTTGTCTGTCCTGCTTTCTACTCTTAATTAGCCCATTCCTTTAGATAATATCACCACCTTCAACACCTCTTTGACCTTTTGTCTGTGACATCTTTTGGTTATCTCCACCTATTACTGGCTGCTTGTCCCAACAAACCCCACCCCCACCCCCCCACCTTAAACCAGCTTATATTTCACCCCTTTCCTATTTTTACTTAGTTCTGTTGAAGGGTCATGAGGACTTGAAACGTCAACTGTGCTCTCCTCTGCCGATGCTGCCAGACCTGCTGAGTTTTTCCAGGTATTTCTGTTTCTGTTTTTGTCTCCCAAATTCCCTGCCTGTTTTCCACCAAGTGGGGAATTTAAATTGATACACTTTTTCACTTAATGTCCATGAATAGAATTACATATAATATATAGCATGAAATAGGACATTTGCCCAACCAGTGCCTGCTGGCGCTTATATCCCACTTGAGGCTCCTCCTATCCTTCCAAATCTAACTGAACATAATTCCCTTATCCCTCTAGCTTCCCATTAAAAGCATCTCTACTATTCATCTCAACCACTCCTGTGGTAGCGAGTTCCATATTCTCACCACTCTCTCGGTAAAGAAATTTCTTCTAAATTCCCTGTTTGATTTCTTTATTGATGGCTTCTAGTTTTGCTCTTCCACATAAGTGGAAACACTCTCCCTGTGCTTACTCTAAGAAAATCTTCCAGAATTTTAAAGACTTCTATTTGGTCACCCCTCAGCCTTCTCTTTTCAGAAAAAAAGTGACCCAGCCTATTCATCCTTTCCAGATAGGTATAAATTTAGTTTTGATATCATCCTTGTAAGTCACTTTTGCATCCTCTTCAGTACCTCTTTTACATTAGGGGGACCAGAATTGCACACAGTACTCCAAGTTTAACATAGTTTCTCTACTTTTCAATTCTATCCTTCTAGAAATAAACTTTCTTGCTTGGTTTTTTTATAATAGATTCATTAAACTGCACCATTACGTTTAATTATTTGTATATTTGTGCTCCCAGGTCCCTTTGCCCTCCCACTGGGGAAGTGGCTTGTTCAGAGGGAGATAAAAGAGCAGATATGTAGACAAATCGCTGAGAAGTGCAGAAACATCATGGCAGTAGTGTCAGCAGTGGCTCAGTTGGTAACACACGCACCTCTATGTCACAAGGTTCCGGGCTCAAGTTCCACCAGGGTTTGAGCTCAAAAATCAAGGCTGACTCTCCAATGCAGTACTGGCTCCACAGATGTTCTAGACTTAATTTTCTGATCGACCATAAGTCCAACTGAAAGTAGGTGGAATGTGACTTACACCTGTCTGAAGTCATGAATGCTAATTCTACTGTAATATCTAGAGTCCTTCTCATTGTATTTTGGATAAGCTGCAGACAACAGAAATATTTTTAAGTATCAGCCTTCCTGTGATACTGGAGGGTGGGACCGGGAATCAGCATAACACAGGGGGAGTTATAGGCTTGTAGTCCCTAAAGTAAGGCCAGCAGCAGAACTGGTTTTTGCCAAAATAATGTTCAAAGAAAGTGGCATGGAGGTTTTCAGGAGGTCAGTGAGCCCCACATTCACAAATGAAGCAAATATGCTGTTACTCTCAATTAAAGTCATGTTCTGCATGTGCTACAGTTTTTCTTTCAAGACAGTAATCGCCATGCAGCAAGAGCAGGAGGAGGCTTCTGAAGGATTGAAAATGTGTCAGCAATGATACTGATTGTCAGAATTTGCCAGCTATACTGGGGCAAAATATATGACAAGATAAACCAATATGGGGAATTTTAAAAAAATTGGAAACTTCTAGTAAAAAAATTGGAAACTTCTAGTGCAACAATTCTATTATACTCCCCATTAACTGCCACACTGACTCCATGCAACATCATGACATCAGCCTGTGCCTCACCGAATGTGAATGCATGTGTTCAAGCAGAAAGGTCTAAATCACACAAAGGAACTCCCAACACCAATTTTTTTTGCAAACTTTAACAATTTATTTATGAAAAATGTAAGAGCTTGCTGTGTTATTTTAGTGTTTCTTTCTCTGGTGCTACACCTTGGGTGCAGTGCATGATAAAGTATTTTGTTAGGTAGCATTGTAGTTGTTCTATGTGCTATGTAGAGAATGAAGGAAGGTGAAGTGGTAGGTGGTTGACTGCTGTCTTTCGAGACTTTCCTCAGGCGACAGTGCCTCATTTCCTCTGTATACAAGAATTGTACATAATACACACAATTTCTATTTATATGGCATCAGTAACATAATGAAATGACCCAAGGCACTTCACAGGAGCATTTTAAAACAAAGTAACACCGAGTTGCGTAAGGAGATTTTAGGTCAGAAGACCAAAAGCTCAAAGAAGTAGGTTTTAAGGAGCGTCGTAAAGCCAGAAAGGGAGGTAGAGAGACAGAGGGGTATAGGAAGGGCATTCCAGAGCTTGGAGTACAGCCACCAATGGTGAAGCAATTAAAATCTTGGATGCTCAGGATGCCAGAATTAGATGAGTGCAGATATCTCAGAGGGTTGTGGGGCTGGAGGAGATTGCAGGGATATGGGGGGGGTGGGGTGAGGCCATGGAGGGACTTGAAAACAAAGATGAGAATTTTAAACTCAAAATGTTTTTGACCAGAAGCCACTATAGCTCAGCAAGCACAGGAGTGATAGGGGAATGGGACTTGGTGTGAGTTAAGGCACAGGCAGCAGAATTTTGTAGGGCCTCAAGAATAGAGGATAGAACATGGCAATGTTCAATAGCCAAGTCTACAGGTAACAAAAGCATAAATGCGGGGCTTGGTAACAATGGGCTGAAACAGGGGCAAAGTTGCGTGATGTTATGGAGGTAGAATTAGGTGGTCTGAATGATGATGTGAATGTGTGGCCAGAAGCACAGCTTGGGGTCAAATACAACACCAAGGTGGCAAACAAACTGGTTTAGTCTCAAATTGTTGCAGGGAGAGAAATGGAGCCGGTAGCTAGGAAATGGAGCTTGGAGCAAAATTTGTGCTCATCCTGCACTGGGTGTCAGATAGGCGGTCTGATAATTTTGCAACACAGGAGTTGAGAGAGGTCATGATGAGGTTCAGTTGGGTGTCATCAGCGTACACGTGAAAACTAATATAGTGCTTACAGATGATGTTGCCAAGGGACAGCATGTAGATGAGAAATAGGAGGAGGCCAAGGATAGATCCTTGGGGGACATTGCAGAGTTTATTTGTGGCCTTGAAAAAGCTGTCAATTCATTGTAATTTTGGAGAATTTCAAGAGAGTATTGTGTGACCGATTTGTTTGTGGCTTAAAAAGTGAACGCATTCGCAGTTAGTTGAGGAAATTGCCAAAGTTGACTTTTGGCAGTTTGTCAAACAGCATTGTCCATGAACATGGTAGAACATGACTTGAGAAAAGTTAGAGTTAACAACATTAGTCACCTGCTGAAGTAAATAAGCTGCAGCTGAGTAAGGAGATGGTCCCAACGATGGCAGCTGGTGATGGTCATGCAAGTGTTAGCAAACAGGGGAGACCATCTGGGTAGTAGCAGTGGTACAATTAAGTCCTGTTGCTGATTCTGAGTCCGACATTGGGCACAGAATCGTCCATTTGTGAAAACAAAGTGCTACAGCTGCAAGATGAAGAGTCGCCTTGCAAATGCATGTCTCAAGAATGTCAACAGAGAGAATTCTGGCAGGAGGAAATGTTAGTTTCTGCATATGGGTGTCGAACAACAGCAGGTCGATGCAGGTTGTTTGAGATCAATATGATCTGAAGC
The DNA here is from genome assembly GCF_964194155.1 of Cetorhinus maximus. Classification (NCBI taxonomy): domain Eukaryota; kingdom Metazoa; phylum Chordata; class Chondrichthyes; order Lamniformes; family Cetorhinidae; genus Cetorhinus; species Cetorhinus maximus. The sequence goes on along the minus strand of NC_135885.1, from coordinate 83,488,639 downwards.
ACAAGGATGTCCAGTGGAAATTCGAAAGGCTTCATGGTACAAGTCACAGTGGATGGAGCTCCAGCAAACATGGAGGTCGATACGAGTGCATCAGTTTGCGTGATTCCTGAATCGCTGTATTGTGAAAAGTTGAGTCAACATGAGCTGGAAAAATCATGAGTAGAGTTACACAGTTATGCAGGAGAGAAAATTCCCATAATTGGTTTTATAACAGTCATACTTGACTATCAATACACACATATGTCTATTTCAGTTCCATAGGCTGCCCTTTGGTGTTTCTTCAGCCCCCAGAATTTTCCAAGGGGAGACAAATCAAATTTTGCAAAGAATTCAGGGAATAGTGTGCTATTTAGATGACATACTTATTTTAGCTCCAAACAGGCTGACTCATGATGACAGGCTGAATAAGATGCTCCAACATTTGGAAAAGCATGGAGTTCAGGAAAAGGCACACAAATGTGAAATGTTTCAGAACTCTGTAGAGTACTTGGGTCACAGGGTAAATAAGGATGGGTTACATCTCACCAAGAGTAATCTCATCAAGCAATAAGAAATATACCACACCCTCAGAACGTCTCTGGACTCATTTTTTTTGGCCTTGTGAATTACTATGGTAAATTCACACCAAATTTGTCAACATTACTGCATTCATTGAATAAACTCTTGAGGAAGGGTACTCCGTGGAATTGGATGAAGGGGTGTGGTATGACAAAGCATTCAAGTGTGTAAAAGTCAATTGATAGATGGTACAATGTTTGTTCATATGGACATGTCCAAAAAGATTAAACTAGCATGTGTTGCCTCTCCATAATGAGTAGGTTCAATGATCTCTCATGTGTTGGATAGTCATGAGAAGAAACAGACTGTATTTACCTCTTGCACCCTCAGTGCCAGTGAGCGAAATTTTACTCAGATAGAACGTGAAGTATTGTCCTTGATTTTTCAAGAAAGAGGATTTCAAAAGTAATTGCATGGTTGTAGTTTTATGATCGTAACTGACCATAAGCCACTATCAGCTATTCTGAGTCCAAAGTCTCCAGTACTCACTTTAGCTGCAGCCTGAATGCAGAGATGGGCTTTGATTTTCTCCGCTTATAAGTACAACATTAAATACAGACAATCGGATCATCATTGTAATGCCGATGCAGTGTCTAGATTACCATCCCTGTCAGAGGTACAGCCAATAGGGAAAATGTATTTTTCTTTTTGTATGTAGATGTGTTGCCAATCACAGCAGATTACATTGGCAGAACAATTCCTAGGGCCCTTCTATTGGTAAAGGTATACGACTATATCACAATTAGGTGGCCAACACTGACACTGGATTTAGAAATCAGGCCATTACATATAAGAATGAGTTGTCAGTTGGCAAAAGCTAAAAGCAAAAAACTGCGGATGCTGGAAATCCAAAACAAAAATAAAAATACCTGGAAAAACTCAGCAGGTCTGGCAGCATCTGCGGAGAGGAACACAGTTAACGTTTCGAGTCCGTATGACTCTTCAACAGAACTAAGTAAAAATAGAAAAGAGGTGAAATATAAGCTGGTTTGGGGGTGGGGGTGCGTAGAGCTGGATAGAGGGCCAGTGATAGGTGGAGATAGCCAAAAGGTATCATAGGCAAAAGGACAGATAGGTGTTGAAGGTGGTGATATTATCTAAGGAACGTGCTAATTAAGGGTAGAAAGCAGGACAAACAAGGTACAGATAGCCCTAGTGGGGGTGGGATGGGGTTTAAGGGAAGGGATCGGAATAGTCTAAAAAGTAGAGATAAAACAATGGATGGAAATACACTTAAAAATAATGGAAATAGGTGGGCAAAGAAAAATCTATATGAATTATTGGAAAAAAAAGGGGGGGATCAGAAAGGGGGTGGGGATGGAGGAGAGGGTTCATGATCTAAAATTGTTGAACTCAATATTCAGTCCGGAAGGCTGTAACGTGCCTAGTCGGAGGATGAGGTGCTGTTCCTCCAGTTTGCATTGAGCTTCACTGGAACAATGCAGCAAGCCAAGGACAGACATGTGGACATGAGAGCAGGGTGGAGTGTTGAAATGGCAAGCGACAGGGAGGTCTGGGTAATGCTTGCGGACAGACCGAAGGTGTTCTGCAAAGCGGTCACCCTGTCTGCGTTTGGTCTCTCCAATGTAGAGGAAACCGCATTGGGAGCAACGAATGCATTAGACTAAGTTGAGGGAAGTGCAAGTGAAATGCTGCTTCACTTGAAAGGAGTGTTTGGGCCCTTGGACGGTGAGGAGAGGGGAAGTAAAGGGGCAGGTGTTGCACCTTCTGTGGTTGCATGGGGAGGTGCCGTAGGAGGGGGTTGAGGTGTAGGGGGTGATGGAGGAGTGGACCAGGGTGTCACGGAGGGAACGATCCCGGCGGAATGCTGCCGGGGGGGTGAAGGGAAGATGTGTGGTGGTGGCATCATGCTGGAGTTGGCGGAAATGGCGGAGGATGATCCTTTGAATGCGGAGGCTGGTGGGGTGATAAGTGAGGACAAGGGTGACCCTATCATGGTTCTGGGAGGGAGAGGAAGGTGTGAGGGCGGATGCGCGGGAGATGGGCCGGACACGGACACGTGTCAACCACCATGGCTGGAAAATTCGGTTAAGGAAGAAGGAAGACATGTCAGAGGAACTGTTTTGGAAAGTGGCATCATCAGAACAGATGTGACGGAGGCGAAGGGACTGAGAGAATGGGATGGAGTCCTTACAGGAAGCGGGGTGTGAGGAGCTGTAGTCGAGGTAGCTGTGGGAGTCAGTAGGCTTGTAATGAATATTGGTGGACAGTCTATCATCAGAAATTGAGAGAGAGAGGTCAAGGAAGGGAAGGGAAGTGTCAGAGACGGACCATGTGAAAATTATGAAGGGGTGGAAATTGGAAGCAAAATTAATAAATTTTTCCAGGTCCAGGTGAGAGCATGAAGCAGCACAGAGGCATTATCAATGTACTGGAGAAAGAGTTGTGGGAGGGGGCCGGAGTAGGACTGGAACAAGGAATGTTCCACATACCCCATAAAGAGACAGGCATAACTGGGGCCCATGCGGGTACCCATAGCCACACCTTTTATTTGGAGGAAGTGAGAGGAATTTAAGGAGAAATTGTTCAGTGTAAGAACAAGTTCAGCCAGACAGAGGAGAGTAGTGGTGGATGGGGATTGTTGGGGCCTCTGTTCAAGGAAGAAGCGGAGAGCCATCAGACTATCACGGTGGGGGATTGAGGTGTAGAGGGATTGGACATCCATGGTGAAGAGGAGGCGGTTGGGGCCAGGGAACTGGAAATTGTTGATATGATGTAGGGTGTCAGAGGAATCACGGATGTAGGTGGGAAGGGACTGGACAAGGGGAGAGAGAATGGAGTCAAGATAGTAAGAAATGAGTTCCGTGGGGCAGGAACAGGCTGACACAATCGGTCCGCCGGGACAGTCCTGTTTGTGGATTTTGGGTCGGAGGTAGAAGCGGACCGTCCGAGGTTGGGAGACTATCAGGTTGGAAGCTGTGGGAGGAAGATCTCCAGAGGAGATGAGGTCAGTAACAGTCCTGGAAACAATGGCTTGATGTTCAGTGGTGGGGTCATGGTCTAGGGGGAGGTAGGAGGAAGTGTCTGCGAGTTGACGCTGAGCCTCCGCAAGGTAGAGGTCAATGCGCCAGACAACAACAGCACCACCCTTGTCAGCAGGTTTGATGACAATGTCAGGGTTGGAACTGAGAGAACGGAGTGCAGCAAGTTCAGAGAGAGATAGGTTAGAGTGGGTGAGAGGAGCAGAGAAATTGAGACGACTAATGTCAGTTGGCAAAGGTTGTGTCATGTGGGGAGGCATGGTTGTAATCTCTGTAAAGTACAAATCACAGCTGTTATGTGATCCTCATTTTTTTTTATTCATGGGACATGGGTGTCACTGGCTAGGCAAGCATTTATTGCCCATCCGAAATTGCCCTTGTTCAGAGGGCATTTAAGAGTCAACCACATTGCTGTGGGTCTAGAGTCACATGTAGGCCAGCAGGTTTCCTTCCATTAGTGAACCAGGTGGGTTTTTACAACAATGAACTAAGGGTTCATGGTCATCATTAGAACTTTAATTCCAGATTTTTATATTCCCAGAGCATTACCCTGGGTCTCTAGATTACTAATCCAGTGACAATATCACTACGCCACCTCCCTCATGATCACCACTTAGGGATGTGTTTGACAAAGAGCCTAGCAAGGAGCTATCTTCGGTGGCTAGGTTTAAGTACAACATAGAAGACACAGTATAAGAGTTGTAGAGTATGTCAAGCTGAAGAAAAGAAGCCATCTTTGCAAACATGGCAATGGCCATCTGGAGTGTGGCAGACCCTGCACATGGATTTTGCAGAATTAGAAGGGCAACACCTATTCATTGTGATAGATAGCCATTCAAAGTGGTTGAGTGGTTTCTGATGAATCGAATGACAACTAGCAAAACTCTAGATATTTTGCGAAGTTTATTTGCTGCTTATGGGTTTCCAGAGGAAATTGTGTCTGACAATGAACCAGTTTTGTTCAGAAGAGTTTGTGCAATTCATAAGAATGTTGAAAAACACACTGGAGTTCCACTGTATCACCCTGTTTCCTATGAAGCAGTGGAATACAAAGTGCAAATTGTTAAGTGTTCTCTTGTCAAACTAGATGCAATTCTGAAGAAACAACAGTTTTCATTGGATCACAGACTGGTGAACTTTCTGTTTACCTATTGTAACGCCCCTCACACTACTAGTGCCAGAATGCCAGCTGAATTGTTTCTCAGAACACAGCCCAATGAGGTTTTCATTGTTGAAGGTGCAATTAGCACAGTCAGTAGAAGAGAAACAACTGACAAAAAGAGAGTCATGATAGGGTGAGAAAAGGAAATCTGAAGTTGAACCAGAAGGTGAGAGTGAATAATCATTAGCACAAGTGGTTCAATTGGCTACCAGGGAGAGTTGCGAAAATATGTAGTTCTTGGACATATTTTGTCAAAATTTTTGGTATTGGAAAAGTTAGATTTGTACACATAGATCATGTTTTTCTTTAAGAAGTTCATGAAGAAGAAGGAAGTTGGAAAGAATCAAATGAGCTGATGAATCAGATAGTTTGGATAGTTCTGCCTGATAGTTGTAGTTTGACAAGAGAACACTTAACTATTTGCACTTTGCATTCCACTGCTTCATAGGAAACAGGGTGATACAGTGGAACTCCAGTGTGTTTTTCAACATTCTTATGAATTGCACAAACTCTTCTGAACAAAACTGGTTCATTGTTAGTTCTGCCGAAGGGCCATGAAGGCTCGAAACGTTAACTGATTTCTTCTCCACCGATGCTGCCAGACCTGCTGAGTTTTTCCAGGTAATTCTGTTTTTGTTTTGGATTTCCAGCATCCGCAGTAGCTTTTAGCTTTTTGTTTTTATCTCTGTGTTTAATTGACTGCCACCTCTCTTCAAGAAATGCCCTCTCTGAAGAAGTATGGTTCTGTTCTCCGACAGGATTTCCGACTGTCTCTTCTGCCCTGCTCACCTTCATTGCTTTCCATTTCTCTCCTGGTGTTTGACAAGGTGTTTACTAAAACCTGCTTTCACAGCCATATCTCCTTTCTCAGCAAAACAGATTTATACAGAGCAAAACAGAGCCAAACAGAGCAAAACAGAGCCAAACCCACCCAGGATTACAGGTATCTCCGGGACATAAAACGTTTCTCGGACAGCTGTTCCCGTCGCATTCTGAGATCCACACTCAGTGCCATGCGCCGCCATATGAACACACTCGACCTCTCCCTCCAGCAGCACCGCCGCACCCTTTTTCAAAGCTGCGCGTGCCCCCAGTTTCATTTTATTCTTCGCCTCATCCGTCGCCTCAACAAGAAACTTTTTCTCTTTCTCTCAAGTGCTAAGGAACGCAAGCTCCAACAACTCATCGACACCAACACCCATCTGGGACCCTCCACCCCTGCTTGTCCCTCCGTCCTCACCCCATCTTCCAATCCCAGCCCCAGCCGCGTATTCACTATACCCCCTGACCTTCCCCTCTCCGATGCTGAACGTTCAGTGCTCAGCAAAGGACTTAGTTTCATACCCTTACGCCCTCATCTCAATGAATTTCGGGCTCGGCATGATGCTGAACTCTTCTTCCGCCGTCTTTGTCTCCGTGCTCACTTCTTTGGGCAGGAGTCCTCTCCCCGTTCAACGGATCCTTTTACCCACCTCCAATATTCTCCCTCCAGTTGGACCCCTCCCTCTGGATTCTTACCTTCTCTTGATCTTTTCATTGAGAACTGTCGGCGTGACATTAGCCGTCTCAATTTCTCTGCTCCTCTCACCCATTCTAATCTGTCTCTCTCTGAACTCACTGCACTCCGTTCCCTCAGGTCCAACCCCAACATTGTCATCAAACCCGCTGACAAGGGTGGTACTGTTGTTGTCTGGCGCATTGACCTCTACCTCGCGGAGGCTGAGCGTCAACTCGCAGACACTTCCTCCTACCTGTCCCTGGACCATGACCCCACCACAGAACATCAAGCCATTGTTTCCAGGACTGTCACTGACCTTATCTCCTCTGGAGATCTTCCTCCCACAGCTTCCAACTTGATAGTCGCCCAACCTCGGACGGCCCGCTTCTACCTCCTACCCAAAATTCACAAACAGAACTGTCCTGGCAGACCGATCGTATCAGCCTGTTCCTGCCCCACGGAACTCATTTCTCGTTATTTTGACTCCCTTCTCTCTCCCCTTGTCCAGTCCCTTCCCATCTACATCCGTGATTCCTCTGACACCTTACGTCACATCAACAATTTCCAGTTCCTTGGCCCCAACCGCTTCCTCTTCACCATGGATGTCCAATCGCTCTACACCTCCATCCCCCACCAGGATGGTCTGAGGGCCCTTAGCTTCTTCCTTGAACAGAGGCCCCAACAATCCCCATCCACCACTACTCTCCTCCGTCTGGCTGAACTTGTTCTCACACTGAACAATTTCTCCTTTAACTCCTCTCACTTCCTCCAAATAAAAGGTGTGGCTATGGGTACCCGCATGGACCCCAGCTATGCCTGTCTCTTTATGGGGTATGTGGAACATTCCTTGTTCCAGTCCTACTCCGGCCCCCTCCCACAACTCTTTCTCCGGTACATCGATGATTACTTCGGTGCTGCTTCATGCTCTCGTCGGGACCTGGAAAAATTTATTAATTTTGCTTCCAATCTCCACCCCTCCATCATTTTCACATGGTCCATCTCTGACACTTCTCTTCCCTTCCTTGACCTCTCTGTCTCAATTTCTGATGATAGACTGTCCACCAATATCCATTACAAGCCTACCAACTCCCACAGCTACCTCGACTACAGCTCCTCACACCCCGCTTCCTGTAAAGACTCCATCCCATTCTCTCAGTTTCTTCGCCTCCGTCGCATCTGTTCTGATGACGCTACCTTCAAAAACAGCTCCTCTGACATGTCCTCCTTCTTCCTTAGCCGAGGTTTTCCAGCCACAGTCGTTGACAGGGCCCTCAACCGTGTCCGGCCCATATCCCGCGCATCCTCCCTCACGCCTTCTCCTCCTTCCCAGAAACATGATAGGGTCCCCCTTGTCCTCACTTATCACCCCACCATCCTCCGCATTCAAAGGATCATCCTCCGCCATTTCCGCCAACTCCAGCATGATGCCACCACCAAACACATCTTCCCTTCACCCCCCCTGACGGCATTCCATAGGGATCGTTCCCTTCGGGACACCCTGGTCCACACCTCCATCACCCCCTACTCCTCAACCCCCACTTATGGCACCTCCCCATGCCCACGCAGAAGATGCAACACCTGCCCCTTCACTTCGTCTGTCCTCACCGTCCAAAGGCCCAAACACTCCTTTCAAGTGAAGCAGCATTTCACTTGCATTTCCCCTAACTTAGTCTACTGCATTCGTTGCTCCCAATGCGGTCTCCTCTACATTGGAGAGACCAAACGCAAACTGGGCGACCGTTTTGCGGAACACCTGCGGTCTGTCCGCAAGAAAGACCCAAACCTCCCTGTCGCTTCCCATTTTAACACTCCACCCTGTTCTCTTGCCCACATGTCTGTCCGTGGCTTGCTGCATTGTTCCAGGAAGCCCAACGCAAACTGGAGGAACAGCACCTCATCTTCCGACTAGGCACTTTACAGCCTTCCGGGCTGAATATTGAATTCAACAACTTTAGATCTTAAACTCCCCCTCCCCCCATTCCCACCCCATTTCTCACCCCCCCCCCCTTTTTTTTCAATAATTTATATAGATTCTTCTTTCCCCACCTATTTCCATTATTTTTAAATCTAAAACTAAAACCTTGTTAGTCTTTTCCACCCTACCCCCACTAGAGCTGTACTTTGAATGTCCTGTCTTCCATTCTTAATTAGCACTTTTCTTAGACAAATATCACCACCTTCAAACCTCTTTGATCCTTTTGTCTGTGACATCTTTTGATTATCTGCTCCTATCACGGCTTGCTTATCTCCACAATCACCACACCCTCAACTTCTCTCTTCCCCCCCGCCCCCCCCCCACCACCTTAAACCAGCTTATATTTCTCCTTTCTCCTAACTATGCTTCAGTTCTGCCGAAGGGCCATGAAGGCTCGAAACGTTAATTGATTTCTTCTCCACCGATGCTGCCAGACCTGCTGAGTTTTTCCAGGTAATTCTGTTTTAGTTTGGATATGAGTTGAGTACCAATAGTTACTCCAACACAAGTAGTGTCAGAAACTATGCACTCAAGAAAGTCAGTGTTCAGATTCAAGTCAGAGTCAGACAGACTTGCCTGATGAAGTGGAAAATTCAAAATCAGACTTTGTTGGAGAAAACGTTTCTTCAGGATCAGTCCAAGTCTTTCCACAAGTTCTGAAAGTTTGTGTCAGGAAAGGTGGTATCCTATTAGGAATAGGAAGCCAGTGGTTAAGTTTGATTTATCAATAAAAGAAAACAAAGAAACGTATTAAGATTGTGTGGAAACTGAACATATTGTCGATGCGCTATGTGCATTTAAAAGAAAAGGGGACAAATGAAACCGATATACACTGAAATTATTGTCATTTTTCATATCTAGGCCAGTTGTATTGTAACTTTCTCCTGGAGGTAGGAGTGCATTAGTGCCATCTTGTGACCATTATATATAGGAAAAAACAGATTAAACCAGCCTCTTTTATTCAACCTCCATGTTGTACACAGGAGTGATGTTGTCAGGAAAGATTTGACAGACAGAAGTTCACCTCGGGGAAACAAAGCACCAAGGTTGCCATCAATCTGGTTTAGTTGCAGATTGTTTGTAGAGTGTTTTTGTGGCAGTTTCTTGGAGCAGTACAGACTGGAAAAGACAAAGGATAAAGCTATCATAGATCCAGTACTGTGTAATGAAGCAGGGGTAATTAATAATGTCATAGTAAAAGATCCACTGGGAAATAGTGATCACAATATTATTCAATCCATGTTAAGTTTGAAAGTGACGTATTCCAATTGCAAATAAAAATATTAAACTTAAACAAAGCCAGTTATATCAGTATGAGGAGAGAACTGGCTGAGGTTAATTGGGTAAATAGCCTGAAAGGTATGGATGTAAATGAACAGTGAGGAACATTTAAAGAAACAATCCAAAATGTTCAACAAAAATACATTCCATCGAAGAACAAAAACTCAGCAAGAGCCATCCGTGGCTCACTCAGGAAGTTAAGGATAGTATTAGATTAAAAGAAGAGCCTTGCAATGTTGCAAAAAGCAGTAGCAAGTCTGAGGATTGGGAGTATTTTAGAAACCAGCAAAGGGCCACTTAAAAGCTTATAAAAAGGAAAAAAATAGAATATGAGAGCAAACTAGCCAGGAATATAAAAACAGATGGTAAGAGCTTTTATAAGTGTATAAAAAGAGAAGAGTAGCTCAAATAAACATTGGTCCTTTAGAAACAGGGACAGGAGAATTTATCATGGGGAATGAGGAAATGTGGGAGGCATTGAAATAATACTTTGTGTCTGTTTTCACGTAGAAGACACAAGTTTTGTAACAGAAATATATGATAACATATGAGCTAAAAAGTGAGGAAATTAGGGAAATTAATATTAGCAGAGATAAAGTATTGGGGAAACATAAGGGACTAAAATCTGACAAATCCCTGGAACCTGATAGCCTACAAGAGAGCACTGCAGAAATAGTGGATGTGGTTGCTATAATTTTCCAAAATTCCTTAGATTTGGGAATGGTCTCACTAGATTGGAAGTTGGCAAAATTTACACCGCTTTTCAAGAAGGGAGGGAGAGACAACAGCGAACTACAGGCCAGTTAGCTGAACATCAATTGTTGCAAAAATGTTGGAATCTATTCTTAAGAAAGTCTTAACAGTGCACTTAGAAAAGCATAACTTGATTAGAACAGTCAACATGATTTTACTGAAGGGAAATCCCGTTTGTCAAATTTATTAGAGTTTTTTTGAGTATGGAACTAGTAGGGAAGATAAAACAGAACCAATAGATGTGGTGTACCTGGCATTCGATAAGGTGCCACACGAAAGGTTAATAGGGGTCATGGAGTTGGGGGTAGTATATTAATATGCATAGAGGATTGGTTAATGGTTAGAAAACAGTGAGTAGGCATAAACAGGGATTTTTCAAGTTGGCAGGCAGTGAATAGTGGATTGGCCAAGGACCAGTGCTGGGGCCTCAGATATTTACAATCTAATAATGACTTAGATGAAGAGACAAAGAGTAATGTATCTAAGTTTTCTGATGATATCAAGCTAGGTAGAAAGGTAAGCTGTGGGGAGGACACAGAAAGGCTGCAAAGAGACATAGACAGGTTAGGTGAGTGGGCAACAAGATGGCAGATGGAGTATAATATAGGGAAGTGTGAAGTTATTCACTTTGGTCATAATAAAAATGCAGAGTATTTTTTAAAAGGTGAATAACTTATACGTATTGATATTCAAAGAGACTTCGGTGTTCTTGTACAAGGAATGCAGAAAGTTAGCATGCAGGTGCAGCTGGTAATTAGGAAGGTAAATGGCATGTTAGCCTTTATTGAAAGGGAATTGGAGTGCAAGAATAAAGAAGTCTTGGTAAAGGGTTTTGGTGAGACCGTATCTGTGTGCAGTTTTGGTCTCCACATTTAAGAAAGGATATACTTGCATTGGAGATGGTACAGTGAAGGTACACTAAATTGGGGATGAGGGGGTTGTCCTATGATGAGAAACTGAGTAAATTGGGCTTATATTCTCTAGAGTTTAGAAGACCGAGAGGCGATGTCATTGAAACCTATAAAATTCTGAAGGGGCTTGATAGGGTAGACACAGAGATTGTTTCTGCTGATATAAAAACAAAAAACTACTGCGGATGCTGGAAATCGAAAACAAAAACAGAATTACCTGGAAAAACTCAGCAGGTCTGGCAGCATCGGCGGAGAAGAAGAGTTGACGTTTCAAGTCCTCATGACCCTTCAGCAGAACTGAGTAAAGTTAGGAGAGGGGTGAAATATAAGCTGGTTTAAGGTCGGGGGGGGGGGTGGTGGGGTGGTTGTAGGGACAAGCAAGCAATGATAGGAGCATATAATCAAAAGATGTCACAGACAAAGGAACAAAGACGTGTAAAAGGTGGTGATATTATCTAAGAGAATGTGCTAATTAAGAATGGATGGCAGGACACTCAAGGTACAGCTCTAGTAGGGGTGGGGTGGAAAGACTGACAGGGCATTACAATTATAGATTTAAAAATAATGGAAATAGGTGGGAAAAGAAAAATCTATATAAATTATTGGAAAAAAACAAAAGGGAGGGGGAAGAAACTGAAAGGGGGTGGGGATGGGGGAGGGAGTTCAAGATCTAAAGTTGTTGAATTCAATATTCAGTACGGAAGGCTGTAAAGTGCCTAGTCGGAAGATGAGGTGCTGTTCCTCCAGTTTGCGTTGGGCTTCACTGGAACAATGCAGCAAGCCAAGGACAGACATGTGGGCAAGAGAGCAGGGTGGAGTGTTAAAATGGCAAGCGACAGGGAGGTTTGGGTCTTTCTTGCAGAGAGACCGCAGGTGTTCTGCAAAGCGGTCGCCCAGTTTACGTTTGGTCTGAGAACCGCATTGGGATCAACGAATGCAGTAGACTAATTAGGGGAAATGCAAGTGAAATGCTGCTTCACTTGAAAGGAGTGTTTGGGACCTTGGACGGTGAGGAGAGAGGAAATGAAGGGGCAGGTGTTGCATCTTCTGCGTGGGCATGGGGAGGTGCCATAGGTGGGGGTTGAGGAGTAGGGGGTGATGGAGGAGTGGACCAGGGTGTCCCGGATGTAACGATCCCTACGGAATGCCGCCGGGGTGGGGTGAAGGGAAGATGTGTTTGGCGGTGGCAACATGCTGGAGTTGGCGGAAATGGCGGAGGATGATCCTTTGAATGCGGAGGATGGTGGGGTGATAAGTGAGGACAAGGGGGACCCTATCATGTTTCTGGGAGGGAGGAGAAGGCGTGAGGGTGGATGCGCGGGAGATGGGCCGGACACCACTGATTGTTTCTGCTGGTCAGGCAATCTAAAGTATGGGGGCATAGTCTCAAGATAAGGGGCCAATCATTTAGGGCTAAGATGAGGAGAAATTATTTCACTCAAACGGTTGTGAATCTTTGGATTCACCAGCCTGGAGGATTGTGGATGCTCCATCATTGAAGTCGTTTCAGGCTGGGATAGACAGATCTTTGGTCTCTTAGGGAATTAAGGGGTATGATGAGCAGGCGGGAAAATGGAATTGAAGCCCAAGACTAGCCATGATCATATTGAATTGCAGAGCAGGGTCAATGGGCCATGTGGTCTACTCCTTCTCCTATATCTTGTATTGTCAGCAGGGAGGGGTGGAGTTGGTAGTAGGGAATGGTGTTCTAAGTGGGGTCCAAAAACAATTACTTCAGTTTTCTCAATATTTAATTGGAACAAAATTTCTGCTCATATCGCCTTCTCCCCATGTCATCCATACTCTCCTCCTTTCCCACATGTTCCTCACTCTCCTCCCTTGCCTCATTCGCTATCCCTCCCCCCATGTTCCGCACTACTCCATTCCGAAGTTCCCCCACACACTCTCCTCCCTTTCCATGTTCCCCAAGTCTCCTCACTTCCCTCCCCTGACCATGTCCCTCCCTTCTCCACACGACTCACTCTTCTCTCTCTCCTTCTTTCTTCTAACAAGTCCCTGACTCTCATTCCTTCCTGACATATCCGACTTCCTTATCTCTGCCCCCACTGTCTCCTCCTTTCTCTCATGTCTCTTGCCTTCCCCTTCTCCCAACCTGTCCCCAACTCTCATTCCTTCCCTCAACATGTTTCACTCTCAGCTGTTCCCTGTGTCCCACTTTCTCATCGCTTTGCCAATACGTCCCTCACTCTCATTCCTTTCCCATTGTACCACTCTCGTCCCTTCCCTGACATATGCCCCCTTACTCCTCAGTTCCTGACATGCTTCCCCCACAACCCAGAAATGCCCACCACACTCCTTTCTTCACCAACATCTCCCCTGCTCTCCTCCCTTCCACTGACACGTCTCTACCTCCTACCTTCCCCAAATATCTGGCTGAATTAATAATTATTATGCAACTTTAACCTTGTGACAAAAAATATACAATACTTCAATATTAACCAAGAAGTATGGTGCAGACCTTTTGTTTTGTACTTAAAACAATTAGGAAAATACTCCCTTTTGACAGCAAAATGCCTTTATGATGTAGGATGTGAAAGAGAAGAGTACCATGTATCATATATATTTCAATGAATCTGGCAACACCACCAATGATTTAATACTTCCACATTATTTTTCCAAGCAGCACTTTGATGTGCAAATCACTCATTAATAATGCATTCACAGGACTTAGTCTGAAATTGAAGCTCTCCCCAAGCTATCATGTTCTCGCAGTAAGCAAACAGAATGGTCTGTGGTCCCTGAAAGATTAATTATATATATCACATCAATGGACTGTTGTGAAAGATGCCAAACTCAAGGTCAAAATTGCAGAAAATGCTACAAACTATTGAGAGTGGAATAGAGCAGTTTGTAAATTTACAAATACTGTTTGACAGAAGACTGGCAGGCAAGATGATTTATGAAGAACACAATTTCCTGGTAGTTAAAGCAGATGAACTGCAGTATAATATAGTTATGTGTTTATCAATGCAAGAAACTCATGATTTTGTAACTGTTATGTACTGTATGTCTTGTTTAGCTTGCTGTACCTTTCAAGCCAGTATATTAAATTTGAGCTCTGAATTACGGAACTTGAGTGGTGGCTGAGTCACTATGCTGCATTTGCAAGGCTGAGGATTATGTGGATAGCATGTTTAGAGAGGCGGTCACACCACAGCTAAGAAATACACAGGCTGAGAGGGAATGGGTGACCGTCAGAGTATCTAAGAGAAACAGGCAGGTAGTGCAGGAATCCCCTGAGGCTATCTCGCTTTTCCATTTTGGATACTAGTGAGTGAGATGGTTCCTCAGAGGACTGTAGCAAGAGCCAAGTCCATGGCACCACAGGTGGCTCAGCTGCACAGGGGGGGAGGAGGAAGAGTGGAAGTGGGGGATTTAAGTAGCAGGGGATAGTTAGGGAGCAGACAGGCATTTCTGTGGCCGTAGATGAGACTCCAGGATGGTGTGGTGCCAGGGTTGAGGATGTCACAGAGCAGCTGCAGGACATTCTTTTGGGGGAGGGTGAATAGCCAGAGATCATGGTCCACATTGGGACAAATTACATAGATAGGAAAAGGGATGAGGTCCTGAAAGTAGATTTTAGGGAGTTAGGAAGGGAATTAAAAAGCAGGACCTCAAGAGCATTAATCTCAGGATTACTCCCAGTGCAGTATGCTAGTGAACATAAAGATAGGAAGATTAAGCAGTTCAATGTGTGGCTGGAGAAATGGAATAGGAAGGAGGGCTTTAGATTTCTGAGGCATTGGGATCAGTTCTGGGGCAGATAGGACCTGTGAAAGGATGGGTTACAGCTTGACAGGACTGGGACTAATGTCCTCGCGGGGAGGTTTGCTAGTGCTGTTGCTGAGGGTTTAAACTAGATTGGTGGTAGATGGGAACCTGAGGTGAAATTCAGAGTGCAGAGGAGAAAAACTGGCCGTGGGAAATAATGAAATATCAACTGTAATGAGGATATATCAGAGTTATATCAAGGTAGATAGAATACTTGAGAGAGTTTGGTAGAATTAGAGGAGGCAATAGTAAATCATTAGATGGGGTCAGAATGAGGGAAAGTAAAAAAGCCTAAATCAGGGCTAATTTGCATGTTTGTTAATGCACGGATTGTAATTAATAAGATTGGTGAACTACAGGCACAGGTTGAAAAATGGAATTATATTATTGCTATGAAAGTGACCTGGCTCAAAGAAGGGCAGGACTGGGCGTTACATATTCCTGAGTACAATGTATTTAGGATAGACAGGAATGGAAGGAAAGGCGGGGTGGGGGGTAGGTGGGGGCACTGGGTGGCCATATTGATTAAAGATGGCATTACAGTACTGGAAAGGATATTCCAGAGGGCTCAAGGATGTAATTTCTCTGGCTCGAGATAAGGAATGAAAAAGGTGCAATAACATTGATCGGCGAAGTATATAGACCACCAACTAGTGGAAGGGACGTGGAAAGATAAATTTGCAGAGAAATTACGGAGAGGTGCAAGAATTTATAGAGTAATCATAATGGGGGACTTCAATTATCCAAATACAAACTGGGATAGGAATAATACAAAGGGACAAGAAGAGTGAGAGTTCCTGGAACGTGTTCAAGATAATTTCCTATAGCAGTATATTTCCAGTCCAATGAGAGGACACGCACTAAAATAAAAGCAAAAATCTGCGGATGCTGGAAATCCAAAGAGAGGTCATGCACTGTTAGACTTGGTTCTGGGGAATGAGTTGGCCCAAGTGGATCAAACATCAGTGAGAGAGCTTCTAGGGGACAGTGACTATTGTATCATAAGGTTTAGTTTAATCATGAAAAAGGACAGGGAACAATCCAGAGCAGGGATAATTAATTGAGGGAAAGCTAACTTCGATAGGATGAGAGAGTTGGAATCAAATATTGGCAGAAAAGATAGCGGCTGAACATTAGGCCACCTTCAAAGAAAAGGTATTGCAGGCAATGTCAAGGTATGTTCCCTTGAAGGGGAAAGGTACGACAAATAAATCCAGAATCCCTGGATGACAAGAGAGTAAGAGGTAAAGATGAAAAGGAAGAAGCATACGACAGATGTCAGGTAGAAAATACAACGGAGAATCAGGTTGAAAAAGGACCAGAGGGAAAGTGAAGAAACTAATAGGAAAAGCAAGGAGAGAGCATGAAACAAGGCTGGGAGCAAACATAAAAGGGAATCCCAAAGTCTTCTATAAGGATGTAAATAATAAAAGGGTGGTAAAGGAAAGAGTAGGGCCAATTAGGGACAAAAAAAGGGGACTTGTATGTGGAGGCTGTAGAAATACCAGGAGTGTTGAATGAGTACTTTGCACCTGTCTTTACAAAGGAAGAAGATCCTAGCCAGGCCAAGGTGAGAGGTGGTGACTGGTACATTAGAAGAACTTTCAATTGAGAGGAAGGTGGTGTTGAAAAGGCTATCTTTATTTAAAATAGACAATGTATCAGGACCGGATGAGATGCATCCAAGGGTACTGAGGGACATGAGAGCGGAACTTGCAGAGGCACTAGTGATAATCTTCCAGTCTTCATTAAACACAGAGGAGATGCTGGAGGGCTGGAGAATTGCGAATGTTACACCCTTGTTCAAAAAGGGGTGCAACGATATAGCTGACAACTACAGACTAGTCAGTTTGACCTCAGTGGTAGGGAAGCTTCTGGAAACTAGAGTACGGGATAAAATCAGTAGTCACTTAGACAAGTGCAGGATTATTAAGGAAAGCCAGCATGGATTCATTAAGGGAAAATGATGTTTAACTAACTTGCTGGATTTTTTTTTGAGGAGGTAATAGAGAAGGCTGATAAAGGAAACACTGGGTTGATGTGGTGTATATGGGTTTTCAAGGGGCATTTGATACAGTGCCACACCACAGACTTGTGAGCAAAATTCTAGGTCATGGAATCAAAGGGAAAGTAGGCATTTGGATAAGAAATTGGCTGAGTGACAGGAAACAGTGTTGTGATAAATGATTGTTTTTCAGATTGGAGGAAGGTTTGTAGTGGAGTTCCCCAGGGGTCAATGTTAGGCCCTTTGATGTTCCTGATATATATTAATGACCTAGACTGTGGGGGTGTGCAGGCATGATTTCAAAATTTGCAGATGATACAAAGATTGGAAATGTTGGCAGCTATGATGGGATGGTCTTGAACTTCAAAAAGGCATTGACATGTTAGTGAATTGGGCAGACAAGTGGCAGATGAAGTTCAATGCAGAGAAATGTAAGGTGATTCATTTTGACAGGAAAGATATGGTGAGACAGTATTAAATAAAGGGAGAGCCTCTAAAGGAGGTGCAGGAACAGAGGGAGCGTGGGGTTTACATACATAGGTCATTGAAGATGGCAGGGCATGTTCAGAGTACAATTAATAAAGCATATAGTATCTTAGGCTTTATTAATAGGGGCATTGAGTACAAGAATAAGGAGGTCATGTTGAACTTGTATAAGACACTAGTTAGGCCTCATCTGGAGTACTGTATTCAGTTCTGGGCGCCATACTTGAGGAAGGATGTGAAGACGTTGGAGAGAGTACAGAGGAGATTCACAACAGTGATTCCAGGGATAAAGAACTGTAGCTATGAGGATAGATTGGAGAGATTGGGACTCTTTCCCTTGGAGAAAAGAAGGCTGAGAGGAGATTTAAGAGAGGTATTCAAGATCCTGAGAGGCATGGACAGGGTAAATAGTGAGAATAAAAGCAAAATACTGCAGATGCTGGAAATCAAAACAAAAACAAAAACTGCTGGAAAAACTCAGCAGGTCTGACAGTATCTGTGGAAAGACAGAGATAACGTTTTGAGTCCGTATGACTCTTCTTCAAAACTAAAGAGAAGTAAAAATGTGGTGAAATATATACTGTTTAAGGGAGGTGGGACAGGTGAAGCTGGATAGAAGGCCAGTGATAGGTGGAGGCAAAAGAGAGATTGCAAAAGATGTCATAAACAAAAGGCAAAGGGGTGTTGATGGTGGTGATACTGGCTAAAGGAGATGCTAATGGTGACATTAAGAGTAGAAAGCAGGGTGACAGATGGCCCTAGTTGGGGTGGGGGGAGGGGATGGTGTGGGATAAAAGACTAACAGGCTAAAAGGTGGGGATGAAACAATTAATGGAAATAAATTTTAAAAAATAATAGAAATAGGTGGGAAAAATATAAAAATTAAAAAATAAATATTTGAAAAAAGAGGATCAAAAAGGGGTGAGGATGGAGGAGAGAGTTCATGATCTGAAGTTGTTGAACTCAATGTTAAGTCTGGAAGGCTGTAAAGTGCCTGGTCGGAAGATGAGGTGCTGTTCCTCCAGTTTGCGTTGAGCTTCACTGGAACATTGCAGCAGGCCAAGGACAGACAGGTGAAAAGTGAGGACAAGGGGGGCCCTAACATAGTTCTGGGAGGGAGAGGAAGGAGTGAGGGCGGATGCGCAGGAGATGGGCCGGACACGGTTGAGGGCCCTGTCAATCACAGTGGGTGGGAAACTTCGGTTAAGGGACAAGGAAGACATGTCAGAAGCATTGTTTTGGAAAGTGGCATCATCGGAACAGATGCGACAGAGGCGAAGGAACTGGGAGAATGGGTTGGAGTCCTTACAGGAAGCAGGGTGTGAGTTGTAGTCGAGGTAGCTGTGGGAGTTGGTGGGCTTGTACTGAATATTGGTGGACAGTCTATCACCAGAAATTGAGGCAGAGAGGTCAAGGAAGGGGAGGGAAGTGTCAGTGATGGATCATGTGAAAGTGATGGAGAGGCGGAAATTGGAAGCAAAATTAATAAATTTTTCCAGGTCCCGACGAGAGCATGAAGCGGCACCGAAACAGTCATCGATGTACCGGAGAAAGAGTTGTGGGAGGGGGCCTGAGTAGGACTGGAACAAGGAATATTCCACATACCCAATAAAGAGACAGGCATAACTGGGGTCCATGCAGGTACCCATAGCCACACCTTTTATTTGGAGGAAGTGAGATGAGTTTAACGAGAAATTGTTTAGTGAGAGAACAAGTTCAACCAGGCGGAACAGAATGCTGGTGGATGGTGATTGTTCGGGCCTCTGTTCAAGGAAGAAGTGGAGAGCCCTTAAACCATCCCGGTGGGGGATGGAGGTGTAGAGGGATTGGACATCCATGGTGAAGAGGTGGCGGCTGGGGCCAGGAAACTGGAAATTGTCGATATGATGTAGGGCATCAGAGGAATTGCGGATGTAGTTGGGAAGAGACTGGACAAGGGGAGAGGGAACGGGGTCAAGATAGGAAGAAATGAGTTCCGTGGGGCAGGAACAGCTGACACGATCGGTCTACCGGGACAGTCCTGTTTGTGGATTTTGGGGAGGAGGTAGAAGCGGGCTGTTCGAATTTGGAAGACTGAGGTTGGAAGCTGTGGAGGGAATATCTCCAGAGGAGATGAGGTTAGTGACAGTCCTGGAAACAGTGGCTTGATGTTCGGTGGTGGGGTCATGGTCCAGGGGGAGGTAGGAGGAAGTGTCTGCGAGTTGGCGCTAAGCCTCTGTGAGGTAGAGGTCAGTACGCCAGACAACAACAGCACCACCCTTGTCGGCAGGTTTGATAACAAAATCAGGGTTGGACCAAGAAAACGGAGTGCAAAAGTTCAGAAAGAGACAGATTAGAATGGGTGAGAGGAGCAGAGAAATTGAGACGGCTGATGTCACGCTAACAGTCATCAATGAAAAGATCAAGAGCAAGTAAGAGGCCAGAGGGAGGGGTCCAGGTGGAGGGAGAATACTGGAGGTGGGTGAAAGTATCTGTTGAACGGGGGGAGGACTCCTGCCTGAAGAAGTGAGCACTGAGACAAAGGCGGCGGAAAAAGAGTTCAGTATAGTGAGAAAATAGTGAGAAACTGTTCCCTCTCAAGACAGCATCAAGAACTAGAGGGCACAGATTCAAAATAATTGGCAAAAGGAGTAAATGTGATGAGAAATTTTTTTTTTCACTCAGAGGGTGGTTGGAATCTGGAGCAAACTTCCTGAAAGGGTGGTGGAGGCAGGTTCAATGGAGCTATTCAAAAGGGAATTAGGTTGCTACAATTAGAAGAAAGAATGTGCAAGGTTATGGGGATAAGACAGAGGAGTGGGATTAGGGGGAATGCTCTTTCAGAGAGCCAGTACAGACTCGATGGGCCGAAAGGCCTCCTTCTGCACTGTAAAGATTCTGTGATACTGTGATTATAGGATCACAGAATCCATCTTGTTAGCTCAGTTGCTGAAGTAAAATAAACAAAAGCACAATGTTCAATCACCTCTGTGCCTACGAGAGTATTGATTATCTTTAAAATTATTAGCAATACCAATATTAAAACTTAACAGTACCCATTACATTTGATCATGTACGGAAATGTCTAGTCCTGTGCTATTTGCACTAATTAAAAATTATAAGGTAATATGCTGCTTTAGCTGATAATTTAAATTTTTTTTTTGTCAATACTTAAAGTAGTTAGGTAGTATGAAGTGGCAAGAATAGGAATAAATGGGAACTTGTATAGATTATCTGCACAAATATGTGCTCTGAATGCTGAGGTGTTTTTGATGGGATAGAAATTTTTTGGTTGCATTGAAGAAGGCTGATGAGAAACTGAAGTTAGGAAAGAGATTTACACACAAGCCGGCTGGAAAATGATGGTGCAGTAGTTGTTGCGGTCTGTCACTGCTGCTGTAAATATTATAGCAGAAAAAAATCCTCAAATCAAAATCCAGGAGCTTACTTTATTATATTTTTCAGAGACACTTGAGTCTTCAGCTGCACTTTTGAATACACAATGTTGAGGGGGTGGAGGTGGGAGAAGGACATGTTACCAGTTTCATTAATGAAACTTTGTTGTTATTCACCTTCTGATATCTAGTGACAATTTTGATTTACAGCTTTCGAGAAAATACACATTATATTCATGCTAAATTTTTCAAACAAATTTGGTTAAATGAAATGAAAAATGGCTTTTTTAAGAAAAACAGATTTACCGATCAAAAATGACAGATTTAGAATTATCTGAATGATGGCAGCTGTTAACATTCAATATAATTCTGTACATTACAAGAGTGACTATACTTAAAAGTATTCTATTGGCCTGGAGATTGTGTGATAGGTGATGTATGTCAACCCCTAAAGAGCACCTGTGCAAAAATGTTTCCTGATTCCCAAAAACCAGCAACTCTTACAGTCTCTCTCTCTCCCCCTGGGAAATGGAGTAAGATTGTAATTTAAAAAACTTGCATTTATAAAGCATCTTTCATGACCACAGGATGTCTCAAAATGCTTTACAGTTAATGATGTACTTTTGAAATATAGTCACTGTTGTAATGTAGGACATATAGCAGCCACTTTACACACAGCAAGCACCTATAAACAGTAACGTGATAATGACCAGATAATCTGGTTTTGTGTTGTTGATTGAGAGATAAATATTGGCCAGGACACAGGGGATAACTCCCCTGCTCTTCAAAATAATGCTATGGGATCTTTTAAGTCCACCTGAGGGGGCAAACAGGGCCTCAGTTTAATGTGTCATTGGAAACCAATCGGTTGCAGTTTCCTCAACCCATCATAATAAAAAGTGGAAACGTTGATGGAAACAAGAAAGGATATTTGTATTTCACAAATGATACTTTTTCCAAAAATAGATTTAACATAACCTTTGTGTAAATTGCAGAATTGTCTGCTTTAGTACTAATAATCATTGAAGCAAACATTCTGCTTCTTTAAGCTTCAGGATGTTTCCCTAATTTCTAAACCAAATATATTTTTCAGCCATTAATAAATGGCTAAGTTTTGATGGTTAGGTAAATGGTTATGTTTGTATAATGATGGATTAATATTAACTAGATCACTGGGGCTCAGGTACAGAATTTGTGCAGTCTTCTGTAATTTCAAAGAGGTAGTAGTACATGTTTGTTCTCCAAGCAACATCATATGGTGTCTCACCCAAGTTATTTTTTAGATTTGAATTGATGTAGCGATTCATTAACAACAATTCAATGGTTTCCTTTGCGCCTTTACTTCCTGAAGCAAGATGCAATGCAGTCTGCAAACCATTGGTCTGGGCATTGATGTCTGCTTCATGCTGTAGAAGAAATGAAGCTATTGCTGCATTGTTCCATTTACAAGCACTGTGCAAAGGTGTCCAGCCATCTATAGTACGAGCATGCACATCTGCTCCATGAGCTATCAGCTCACGAACAACCTCTATATGATCATTGTAGGCAGCCCTATGAAGTGGTGTGTAGTTGTCATCGTCTTTAACATTAACCAGACTTGGATTTTCAGAGAGAAGTCTGCTTACTATTGAAATCTACAAGAAAACAAAACAATTTTAACATTTGTTATTGCACATGTATAGACTTGAGTGATGGCTTATTTGTTGCCTATTCTTGCCATCTTGCATATCATAGAATATAGGAACATTCACAGCTATTGACAGTAAAAGCTTTTTTAACCTCCATTCTGAAGAGAAATACTTTATAAGTTATCATTACCAAATACCCCTGCTGCAATCAAAAACAAACATCTGACAGCAACAAGGTACAGCAGAAAAATAAATTGAGAGTTAAACCTCCAAAACTTTTCAGATTTCAGAGTGATAGGATGTTGATAATGGTGTGCCCCAGTGATCTGTGTTGAGACCTTGTGTTATATTTGTATAAATTATATGGATATAAACACCAAGAGGAACAATTTTGATATTCGTTATATATAGCAAATTATAGGGCATGGTAAACTAGAGAATGTAGTTAGTGGAGGAGAAAGATATGTGGAAGAAGCAGTTTACTCCAGATAAGTATGAATCAGAACATACTGGAATAAATAAGCACATATATTCTAAATAAGATCCTCAAAAGTGGAAAAACAGATCTAGAGGTGTAGAGGTATTATCTAAAGGTGGGAGTATAGTTAGAAAAAGCCATTAAATGCAAACAGAATTCTGTATGTTATTCAAAGGGACATCAAATATAAAAACAAGGAAGCAATGTTGAATTTGTATTTACATTGGTTCAGCCACAGCTAGAGCACTGCATGTTATTTTGGGCATATATAGATATATACACACAGAAATACTAATTGATTCATGTCATGGAAAGAGTAGAGTGATGCTTCACTAGGATAATAACAATAATGGAAGGTACAGTTATAAAGGAAATTTTGAAAATTGTTTTTTTTTCTTTTAAACTGGAACACAGGAAATTAAGGAGAGAAATCTAAGAAAGAAGTAAGAACTTGGATTACATCCACCTTATATCCTCAGTAAGTCCTAAAGCGGTTCACAACCAATGAAGTGCAGTGTTATTTGGGCAAACTAATAGAGGTTTTCAAAATGATAGGAAGTTTTGAAAGGGTTAATAACGAAAGACTGCTTCCAGTCGATGCCGAAATGGTAACAAGGAGATAGAGACTGAGGATTGTCATTAGAAGAGTGGAGAAACTTTTTTTTGTTTAAAAAAAAAAGGAAGTTATTGGAAAGTGCCAGAAGTGGCTATTGAGGCAGAGACAATAACATCACTTCAAAAAGAATTGGAAAAATATTTTTATAGGAAAAATATGAAAGGGAACTGGGACAAGAGTGGATCATCTCAGTTGAAGTGCTAACTCATGTACATAATGTCCTAGATAGAATCCTCTGCTTAACTTGTGTCTAAAACTTTTTATAAATGATAAAACAAGTACTGCTTTGCATTCTTTATTCAAATAACTCCCTGTTATTTCTCCTCTTTTGTAGCTGCTTAACCACATATCTCCGCCCTATAGATGGGAAAAAAGCCAGTGGGCTGAACATCTGAAAAACGCTTCTACCAGCAGTAGCTGATTTCACTTCTCCCAATAGGATACTGTGCTGTACCAAACACCTGAGTAAAGACCTTGAGTGAAATTACACCAATTTTTATTCTACTGTTCAAAATCTAAACAAACACTCTGCTGTTTAAGGGAATGAAAGTGGTCTCTGTCCTTAACATGCCTGATGAGACTCCACTGTGAATTGGACAGAAATAAAAAATTGAATTCAATTCAGTAAACTATCCATTTTTTAAAAAGTATATATTTAAAAAAGAGTAACTTTTTATGCATTTGGATAATCATTATAATATCAAGTTATGACCCAGATATTTTGTACGTTTACCATTTCCTTTGCACATCAGTCGTACATACGGTACGGATAAACTATTGTTTTATTACATCCATGAATTCTCTCCCATTAAAATTTATTTTCCTTCCTTTTCTTGTCTCTGCTCCTTGCCTGAATGCAGTGACATGTTGGGGTACAATTCCATAGGTGCTCACAGCTCAGTGGTACCTTCTGAGACTAGGTATTTATCTGAATTTTCAGTAGGGATTTTACCTGGGTTGCTGCTGATCTTCCACAAAAGTTACAGTGGGAGATTGGGAGAACTCCATATATTCACCTACAATGAATGTTGGCAGCCTATTCTGTGTGGACACCATGGCTGAACCTGGTCCTTAGTAATAACATATACAGTCTTCTGGAAAGGGTTACTAGTTAACAAAGGGAACTGGGAATCCGAATATGTGTTGTCCTCCCTTCTTGACAAATTCTAACACTTCTTTTGCTGTCCCAGTCGGAGATCATGTCTCAGATTTTATTGTCCAAGTAACAATGAGGCTAATGTTGCTCACTGTTTTTAATGCGTAAATAGCATTGCAACTTCAGACTAGGGGCAGGTGCCCAGTTAAATGCTAATATCTAAAAGTTGTTGTCTGCATTGCACCCTTCTGCTGTTAATGTCGCAAAAAAAAAATGGCATTTCATTGTCTTCCGCATAAATGACAGGCATTAAATGTCATAAAGTTGCTATATTTACAAGGTAGATATAAACTAAATCCACGACAGATATATAGGGCTAGGAATTACAAGTTTAAGTAATCTTTCCAGAAGGTAAAAAATGTTAATGCTTCCAATCAATCTCTCTTGCATTGAAATGTTAGAGTCTCATTTCGTCAGGTTGTAAAGTATTTTTGGAATTTTAAGAATGTCAAATGTTAAATATTTTAAAAACCCTTACCTTTTTCTCCCTCTTTTAATCCAATCTTTCTTTCTCTCTTTTTGCATGTCTTGACACTGAATTTACCCCCTTGCAGTCACCCTCCTTCCCAGTCCTTCCATTATTTATTTCCCAATCCTTAAATGTCATTAGTTGAGAAGATACCCTGTCGGTTACCCTATTCACTCAGATGCCCTGTTTCTTGCACTGTCCTATTTTTAGCTCTCAGTTTTAGCCACTTAGAGGGAAAATACTTTTTGAGTTGAGGGTTAAGGGGCAAGTCCAACTAATGGCAAGCAAAGTTAGATGCCCTGCTGTAGCAACATCTGACCTCAAGTAAATCAGCCTTTATGAGATGAAACCTAGCATATTCCTATTCTGTACGCTGTAGCTGACCATTATGCTACATGGTGCATTTACCCTGTGAGCCATTAAGGACCTATTAAAACTGCTTAAAGATCCAATTTTTGGAATTAGAATGTAATTTTAAATACTACAAGATAGTAGCAGTTCTGTTACATTAGAAAATTAAAACCCATGTTTTGGATTTTTCTGATCCAAGTTAATTTCTGCACCAATGTGATAGCATTCGCAATGTCCTACATAAAGTATTACCTTACCAGCTCATTGTGGGAAAGAGAAAGATATGCAAAGATTTGGCTACAGATCCCCCTTGTGTTTTCATGTGGGTATTGGTTTCAAAAACTTAAGTGAATATATGCAGTAATTTCTCATTATTATGTATTGTGATCCAATGACTCTTAATTTTAAACCTACTTGGCCTGCCAGGAGCCTGGAAGACAGAGTTCCCCTGCATGCTTCGGCACATGTGTGCCAATTGACTCCCAACACAGAGGCTAGCCTGATTGTCAAGCTTGGCCTCTAGCCACATGGAGAACATGTCTTGGGTGGGGAGGGGGTGGCGTGCTGATCTTTGAGGGCATGGGGTGAGAGTGCAATTCCCTAGGTTCTGTCTGGAAGGGTGAAGGGCAATGAGGCTGGGGGCCTCATTGAGGGTAAGGTTGGGATGCTGTGGTGGGGAGACACCTTTTTTTAAAAAAATTCATTCATGGGTGTGCGTGTCACAGGCTAGGCCAGCATTTATTGCCTATCCCTAATTGCCCTGGAGAAGGTGGTGGTGAGCTACCTTCTTGAACTGCTGCAGTCTATGTGGTGTAGGTACATACCCACAGTGCTGTTAGGGAAGGAATTCCAGGATTTTGAGCCAGTGATGATGAAGGAACAGGAATATATTTCCAAGTCAGATGGTGTGCGATTCAGAAGGGAACTTACAGGTGACGATGTCCCCATGCGTCTGTTGATTTTGTTCTTCTAGAGGTCTATGGTTTGGGAGGTGCTGTCGAAGGAGTCTACATGGGTTGCTGCAGTCATTGTTGTAGACGGTACAGGCTGCAGCAATGGTACGCTGGTGGCATAGGGAGTAAATGTTTACGCTGGTGGATGGGGAGCCGGTCAAGTGGGCTGCTTTGTTCTGGATGATGTTGAGCTTCTTGAGCATTATTTGAGCTGCACTCATCCAGGCAAGTGGAGAATATTTCATCACACTCCTGACTTGTGCCTTGTAGATGATGGAAAAGTTTTGGGGAGTAGGCAGTGTACCATTCAACACAGAATATCAAACCTCTAAGCTGTTCTTGCAGCCCCTGTATTTAATATGTTTGGTCCAGTTAAATTTCTGGTCAATGGTACTCCCAGGAAGTTGATGGTGGCAGATACCATGATGGCAATGCTGTGGAATGTCAAGGGAAGATGGCGCATTCAATCATTTCTTTATATCACATGGAGTGAATGGAATTGGCCGCAAACCTCAGTAGCAGGCAGAGCTGAATCTCAGCACTTGTGGTTGAAAATAATTGCAAATTGTCTTTTGTAATCCCATGCTGGAGTTGGGCAGGGGGGGACGGACGTGGTAGAAAGCGGGCAAATGCAACAGTTTTCCAAGCAGAGTTGCTATATCCATTAGGTAGAGACACAAAGGCTCTCACCTCCCAGAACCAGCAGCCTTCACCTCTGTGTAAATGCAGGGTTTCCCCACGGCTATGGAAGTCCGGCCATTTATAGTTAAATCGGAATGAAGAGAGAATCTAACCATCGTCTCTTGACATTCAATGGCCTTACCATTGCTGAATCCTCCACTATCCACCCCCCTGTATTTACAATAGGGGACTTTAATTATCCGTATATAGACTGGGATAGTGGTAGTGTAAGGGGCAGTGACAGACAAGCGTTCCTAGATTGTGTTCAGGAGAATTTCCTACAGCAGTATGTGTCCAATCCAACAAGAAAGGAGGAACTGCTAGAACTGTTTCTTGGGAATGAGGTGGGCCAAGTAGATCAAGTGACAGTGGGGGAACATTTAGGGGACAGTGATCATTGTATCATAAGGTTTAGGATGACTGTGGAAAATGACATTGGTCGATCCAGGGTAAGAATAATTAAGTGTCAGAGAGCGGACTTCAATGGGGCAAGAATGGAGCTGGGCTGTATACATTGGAACCAAAGATTGGCAGGAAAGCAGTAGCTGAACAATGGGCTACTTTCAAAGTGGAGATGGTTTGGGCACAGTCAAGGTCTATTCCCTCGAAAGGGAAGAGTCGGACAAACAAATCCAGGAGCTCCCTGGATGACAAAGGAGATAGAAATTAAGTTAAAGAAGAAAAAGTGTGCTTACGACAGGTGTCAGGTAGTAAATATAATTGAGAACCAATTGGAATACAGAAGGTTCAGAAGGATGTGAAAAAGCAAATACGAGAAGCAAAGAGGGATTATGAAAAAAGACTGGCAGCTGACATAAAAGGAAATCCCAAAGTATTCTATAAGCACATCGATAGTAAAAGGGTGATAAAAGGATGAATAGGGCCTATTAGGGACCAAAAAGGGGGTTTACACAGAGGAAAGCGGCTTGGCTGAGGTGTTAAATGAATACTTTGCATCTGTCTTTACTTGCAAGGCAGATGCTGCCCAGGCCATGGTGACAGAGGAGGGTTTAAAATTGATAAGGAGGTGGTATTGGGTAAGCTGTTGGTACTTAAAGCTGATAAGGCACCGGGACCGGATGAGATGCATCCAAGAATATTGAAGGAAGTGAGCGTGGAAATTGCAGAGGCATTGGCAATAATCTTTTAATGTTCAGAGGAGGTGCCGGAGGAGTGGAGAATTGCAAACATTCCGCCCTTGTTCAAAAAAGGTTGTAAAGATCTGCCCTGGAATTACAGGCCAGTCAGTTAACTTCGGTGGTGGGGAAACTTCTAGAAACAATTATTCGAGATAGAATTAATAGTCACATGGAAGAATGTGGATTGATTTGGAAGAGTCAGCATGGATTTGTTAAAAGGAAAATTGTGTCTAACTAACTTGCTGGAGATTTTTGAAGAGGTAACAAAGATGGTTGATGAGGGCAAGGCCATTGATGTGGTATACATGGACTTCCAAAAGGCGTTCGATACAGTGCCACAAAATAGACTTGAGGAAAGTTATAGGTCATGGAATAAAATGGACAGTAACAACACGGATACAAAACTGGTCAAGGGATAGGAAACAGAAAATAATGGTTAGTGGGTATATTTCGGGCGGAGTTCCCCAGGGGTCGGTATTGGGATCCTTGCTTTTGCTGATATTTATAAATGATCTAGACCTTGGTGTGCAGGGGACAATTTCAAACTTTGCGGACAACACAAAACTTGGGAGAATGGTAAACTGTGAGGAGGACAGTGCAGAAACTCAATAGGACACTGACACATTGGTGGAATGAGTAGATAGGTGGCAGATGAAGTTCAATACGAAGTGCATGGTGATACACTTTGATACAAAGAGCATGGAGAGATAGTATAAAATAAAGAATACCATTCTAATGGGTGTGCAGGAGCAAAGAGTCCTGGGTCTATATGTACATAAGTCATTAAAGGTGGCAGGACAGGTAGAGAGAGCTGTTACTAAAGCATACAGTATTCTAGGCTTCATTAATAGGGGCATAGAGTACAAGAGCAGGGAGGTTATGATGAACTTATATAAGACACAGGTTAGACCTCAGCTGAAGAATTGCATACAGTTCTGGGTGCCAAACTATAGGAAGGATGTGAACACATTGGAGAGAGTGCAGAAGAGGTTTACCAGAATTGTTCCAGGAATGAGACACTTCAGTTATGAGGAAAGATTGGAGAAGTTGGGATTGTTTTCCTTGGAGAGGAGAAGGCTAAGAGGAGACTTGATAGGAGTTTTCAAAATCATGAGGAGTTTGGACAGAGTAGATGGGAGAAACTGTTCTTGCTTATAAACGGATCGAGAACCAGAGGGCACAGTTTTAAAGTGTTTTGCAAAAGAAGCAAATGTGAGTTGAGAAAAAAACTATTTCACACAGCGAGTAGTTAGGGTTTGGAATGCACTGCCTGGAAGTGTGGTGGAGGCATGTTCTACTGAAGCATTAAAGAGGGCATTGGATGATTATTTAAATAGAAACAACGTGCAGGGTTACGGGGAAAAGGCATCAGATTGGCACTGAGTTAAAATGCTCAGAGGACCGGTGCAGACACGATGGGTCGAATGGTTTCCTTCTACACTGTAACAATTCTGTGATCAACATCCTGTGGATTACCATTGACCAGAAACTGAAGTGAACTAGACATATAAATACTGTGGCTACAAGAGCAGGTCAGAGGCTAGGAATCCTGCAGTGAGTAACTCACCTCCTGACTCCCCAAAGCCTGTCCACCATCTACAATGAATAAGTCAGGAGTGTGATGGAAACTCTCCACTTGCCTGGATGAGTGTAGCTCCAACAACTCAAGAAACTTGATATAATTCTGGAAAAAGCAGCCCACTTGATTGGCACCCCATGCATAAACATACACTCTCTCCACCACCAATACACAGTGCCAGCAGTGTGTACCATCTCCAAGATGCACTGCAGGAATTCGCCAAGGCTCCTTAGACATCACCTTCCAAACCCACGACTACTACCATCTAGAAGGACAAGGACAGCAGACACATGGGAACACCACCACCTGGAAATTCCCTTCTAAGGCACACACCATCCTGACTTGGAACTATATCATTTTACACCTCCTTCCCCCACCAGGATGGTCTGAGGGCCCTTAGCTTCTTCCGTGAACAGAGGCCCGAACAATCCCCATCCACCACTACTCTCCTCCATCTGGCTGAACTTGTTCTCACACTGAACAATTTCTCCTTTAACTCCTCTCACTTCCTCCAAATAAAAGGTGTGGCTATGGGTACCCGCATATTACAAGCCCACCGACTCCCACAGCTACCTCAACTACAGCTCCTCACACCCCGCTACCTGTAAGGACTCCATCCCATTCTCTCAGTTCCTTCGCCTCCGTCGCATCTGTTCTGATGATGCTACCTTCAAAAACAGTTCCTCTGACATGTCCTCCTCCTTCCTTAACCGAGGTTTTCCACCCACGGTGGTTGACAGGGCCCTCAACCGTGTCCGGCCCATCTCCCGCGCATCCACCCTCACGCCTTCTCCTCCCTCCCAGAAACATGATAGGGTTCCCCTTGTCCTCACTTATCACCCCACCAGCCTCTGTATTCAAAGGATCTTCCTCCGCCATTTCCGCCAACTCTAGCATTACGTCACCACCAAACACATCTGCCCTTCACCCCCCCTGGCGGCATTCCGTAGGGATCGTTCCCTCCGGGACACCCTGGTCCACTCCTCCATCACCCCCTACTCCTCAACCCCCACCTATGGCACCTCCCCATGCTCACGCAAAAGATGCAACACCTGCCCCTTCACTTCCTCTGTCCTCACCGTCCAAGGGCCCAAACACTCCTTTCAAGTGAAGCAGCATTTCACTTGCATTTCCCCTAACTTAGTCTACTGCATTCATTGCCCCCAATGCGGTCTCCTCTACATTGGAGAGACCAAACGTAAACTGGGCGACCGCTTTGCAGAACACCTGCAGTCTGTCTGCAAGAAAGACCCAAACCTCCTTGTCGCTTGCCATTTTAACACTCCACCCTGCTCTCTTGCCCACATGTCTGTCCTTGGCTTGCTGCATTGTTCCAGTGAAGCCCAACGCAAACTGGAGGAACAGCACCTCATCTTCCGACTAGGCACTTTACAGCCTTCCGGACTGAATATTGAATTCAACAATTTTAGATCTTGAACTCCCTCCTCCATCCCCACCCCCTTTCCGTTTCTTCCCCCTCCCTTTTGTTTTTTCCAATAATTTATATAGCTTTTTCTTTTCCCACCTATTTCCATTATTTTTAAATCTATACCTTTAATGCCCTGTTAGTCTCTCCACCCCACCCCTACTAGAGCTGTACCTGGAGTGTCCTGCCATCCATTCTTAATTAGCACATTCGTTTAGATAATATCACCACCTTCAACACCTCTTTGTTCCTTTGTCTGTGACATCTTTTGATTATCTGCTCCTATCACTGCTTACTTGTCCCGACAATCACCCCCCCCCACCGCCCCCCCAACTTCTCTCCCCCCACCTTAAACCAGCTTATATTTCACCCCTCTCCTAATATTACTTAGTTCTGTTGAAGGGTCATGAGGACTCGAAACGTCAACTCTTTTCTTCTCCGCCGATGCTGCCAGACCTGCTGAGTTTTTCCAGGTAATTCTGTTTTTGTTTTGGAACTATATCGTTGTTCCTTCACTGTTGCTGGGTCAAAATCCTGGAACTCTCTCCCTAACAGCACTGTGGTGTACCTACACCACATGGATTATAACAGTTCAAGAAGGCAGCTCACCACCACCATCTCAAGGGCAATTAGGGATGGGCAATAAATGCTGGCCTAGCCAGTGACGCCCACATCCCATGAACGAATAAAAAAAACTAAAGCCAGAAGCGGGTGGGTTGGAGGCAGGTTTGGGTCGAGATTCTGATTTTTAAGAATTTAACCTCCTACCCGGCCAAAACCCACCTGTGTTTGTGGTTAAAAGATCCCCCAGAGTCATGGACAGTCGTGTATAGGACCTACCTGGTTTTTCTCAGATGCCCAGAGTAATAGACTTGCTGGGTCATTTTCCAACTCTATCTCTTTCTTTTTAAAATCGGAATCACTTTCAGCCTCGTCTTCCTCATCTGACTCTCCTAGCCACATGCTGTGTGTTCCCATAGGTATCAGATGTCCATGTGTCTCTAACAAGTCCAGTTGATTGAAGTAGTCTGGAAAGTCTTCCATCCATTCAGTGTTGCATTCTGGAATCTTATTTTCTCCAGGTGTTTGATTTTCTGCTGAAGGTTTTGCAGCAAATGGCTGATTTGCTTTGATATTATTTTTCTCTTGTCCATTCATCTTCTTCTGAAATACATTATCATTATCCTAATTAAAATGTAGAATTAGCTTGAAAATGTGAATTCACATTCAACAATATGACCAAGATCTAGTGTATGTCAAAATGCACAATTAATACTGTCTCTGAATCCATTTCCTTATACCTATTTATGAAGCTTTTTCATGCCATTTCTTTACTTTTGAAGGACATTCATTAATACAAACCGTTGTTATTGGTGAAAGAAGACAACATATAATACTTTAGTGTCAATCCTACTCCACTGGAGAAAATGGAAACACAGAAGTTACAACACTCCAATGCAGCCCAGACAGATCGAAAGCTCTCTCTTTTAAGGTAACATGCCAGAAGCAGCAAATAAAAATGCTCTATGTGGGTCCTGAATGAAAGACCAGAAGAGTGGCAAGCTGAATGGATTAAATGAGCTTTTCCACCTTGCCATATACAGTAAGACCTATAATTGACCTTAATTTTCTTCCCTTTAATTCTGCTCTAAATAATATATTTTTGGAGATGTGATACCTCAAGACAGAAAATGCAAGTTTTCCTTTTCTGAGCCAGTAAGAGATTGATCCGAATCTCCCCGCCATTAAGAAGCTACTATTACCAGGGCAAGCAATGGATCAACCTTCATAGAACTAAGGAAACTGCTAACACCCGCTTCCCTAAAGCATCCTTTAACTGGAATAACACCAATTCAAAGTAGAGCCATTAGGATAGAGGCAATTAAGACAAAATGCTGGCTGAGCCAGAGACGCTTACATCCCGTAAGTGAATTTTTAAGAAAGTGCTGTCTAAATAGGCATGAGGCTATTTGTGTGAATGCTACAGCAACATCAGATGAGGGCAGAGGAACAATTAAATGCAGAAATCCAAAAGCTCCTGTCTGGCTCCATTAGCTCTGTGAAAATCACATCAGCTGTCTACATTCCCATTCAAATGAACTGAATAACTGGAAGTTGCTATTCTTGCACTTAGATACAAACTAATGTTGTCACAAAGTTAAGTACTGTCCTTTTCAGTCTAAGTACCCTTTTAATGATGTGATGATTGTTAAATTGCTACCGGTCAACTTCTCTGGCACTGAAAATTAACTATTAAGAGTATGGGTTATGTTGGGGATTATTGAGATGGATAGAAAACAGGTTGGCAGACAGGAAACAAAGAGTAGGAATAAGCGGGTCTTTTTCCGAATGGCAGGCAGTGACTAGTGGGGTACCGCAGGGATCAGTGCTGGGACCCCAGTTATTCACAATATATATTAATGATTTAGATGAGGGAATTAAATGTGATATCTCCAAATTTGCAGATGACACAAAGCTGGGTGGGAGGGTGTGAGGCTGTGAGTAGGATGCAGAGTTGCTTCAGTGTGATTTGGACAAGCTGAGTGAGTGGGCAAATGCATGACAGATGCAGTATAATGTGGATAAATGTGAAGTTATCCATTTTGGTAGCAAAAACAGGAAGGCAGATTATTATCTGAGTGGCTATAAATTGAGAGAGAGGAATGTGCAACGAGACCTGGGTGTCCTCGTACACCAGTCGCTGAAGCTAAGCATGCAGGTACAGCAGGCGGTAAAGAAGGCAAATGGTATGTTGGCCTTCATAGCCAAAGGATTTGAGTACAGGAACAGGGATGTCTTGCTGCAATTGTACAGGGCCTTGGTGAATAACATGTGCAGTTTTGGTCTCCTTATCTGAGGAAGGAAGGATGTTCTTGCTATAGAGGGAGTGCAGTGAAGGTTTACCCAACTGATTCCTAGGATGGCAGGACTGACATATGAGGAGAGATTGAGTCGATTTGGATTATATTCGCTGGAGTTCAGAAGAATGAGGGGGGATCTCATCGAAACCTATAAAATTTTAACAGGACTAGACAGGGTAGATGCAGGAAGGACGTTCCCGATGGTGGAGGAGTTCAGAACCAGGGGTCACAGTCTGAGGATATGGGGTAGACCATTTAGGACTGAGATGAGGAGAAATTTCTTCACCCAGAGAGTGGTGAGCCTGTGGAATTCGTTACCACAGAAAGTAGTTGAGACCAAAACAGTGTATGTTTTCAAGGAGTTGTTAGATATAGCACTCGGGGCAAAAGGGATCAAAGGGTATGGGGAGAAAGCGGGAGCAGGCTATTGAGTTGGATGATCAGCCATGATCATAATGAATGGCTGAGCAGGCTCGAAGGGCCGAATGGCCTACTCCTGCTCCTAGTTTCTATGTACCCTACAGAAAAGTCAAGTAGGGATAACAACCACAATCACAAAAGATCATTTTGGGTAATGTTAACCAGGCTAGTTTCAATGTTGTGGGCAGAGCAGAAACCACACAAACAATTCAGAGACGATGGCCAGGTGAGTCTGGAGCGGGTCATGTTTAGAGGAGAAAATAGGTTAGGTATGAGTAGCAGTTGACATGGCATCGGTGGTAAAGAGAAAGTGACTGGGGAAGGGTGGAGTTGAACAAGATGGCTGGTCATCAAGAAGAGGATTTGTTGTAAAAGAGGTAGGCAAAGTATTACATGGGCAGGTTTTCCAGAGAATAATTGGGGCAACATCAAGTCAGTCAACCTCATGTTTGAGGGAGCAGAAGTTGGAACTAAACCAATAAAACAGCAGAGATTGAAATATGATCAGGGGTTTCTTTTAATCGAAAATTGAGGCCATCTGTGCAACTGCTTCACTTTCTGGTCAACAGCACCCAAAGACTTCTCTCAACTAACTTTGAATCATGTTAATCTGCAGCTTCTCTTCTCTCTCAAGTTCACCTCTTGCTTGAGACCCAGCACCTACTCATTAATTCCATCCCCATCTAACTCTTAACCACTCAACTGGCCCAGGGCTTGCTGATATTGTAAATGGCCCTCTTTGTTAAAGAACTGTCCCATAATTTTTCAAAACCACGGTCATCGCCTCATCCTAAAAAAAATCATTGCTGTCCTCAGCAATTACCACCACACCTCTAAACCCCTTTCCTTTTAAAATGCTTGTTATGAATTAAGGACAGCCATAGATACCATCTTGTGGTCAGTGATGCCAGTCGCTCTCAAATGGTCTGACTGTCTTATTTTTGTGGATGTGATGCACACTGCCCCATATCTACTTATGCAATAGCATAATCCAGGGAGGTTACAATTGCTTCCCCCTATTACACGGACCAGTTACTCACGTCTTTAGCAAGTGTATTTTTCTCATTTCATTGAAAGCAAGATTTGGTGAGGCAAGACATTTATATGAATTGTTAAGCTGCTTTATTTCCCATCAGGATAACATAAAAGAGCAATTGATTCACTTTTTCCAGTTCATTGTCATGAGCCATCTTGATTGATTCAGTGCTAACTATCTAATTCCTCTTCCCTTTTGTAGGCTTTTATCACTTGCAGCTCTCAGCATTCTTAAGCAAAACCTTTGGTGTTGATGTACTATAAAATACAATGACTTCTTTAACTCCCCCTCCATAAAATGAATATTGTCCAGGCGATCATTACCTGGCTCCTGTTCCTCGTCAGGATCAAATTCTCATTCTTATCAATAAATCTCTCCCCTACTTCTGCAACTTCATCAAGCATATATCCCCAGTCTTTTGACTCTGCCCTCCTTGCAGCTTGTTTCTTCCCTCCCACCTCCATTATTAATGGCAGGACCTTCAGTCACTTCAGCCTTATTCTCTAGAACTCCCATTGGCTTATTCCACCACACATTTAGAAAACAAGTTAAAACTAGTGTCTTCAACCAGCCTTTTGGTTGCCTCTCCTAACCCTTCCACAGTGTGAGGCAGCCTCCGTCAGAGAGAGGTTTTCATGGTGCTCCTCTCTGCAGTTAGATTGTTGAGGCCATGATTCAAATCAGAGTGCTAGGGAAAATACATTGATAATGGTCTCAAGATAAAATGGCAAATCCCAACCAAATCCACAGTGAAGGAACAAATGGTCTTTCTGTTTATTGATCTATCCAACACTAACATAATGAGTATAATTCCATCTGGTTAAAACGGTCTTGGACTTGATGTCACTTTGGATCATAACTCCCATTTTGAGTAGGACCAAGAGCATGGCAGCTAGGCAGCAG
The DNA here is from genome assembly GCF_964194155.1 of Cetorhinus maximus. NCBI lineage: Eukaryota > Metazoa > Chordata > Chondrichthyes > Lamniformes > Cetorhinidae > Cetorhinus > Cetorhinus maximus. The sequence continues at coordinate 83,452,146 of NC_135885.1, read as the reverse complement.
TACAGTAATGCAGGGATTATGATACTGGGCTAATAATCCCACCATGGTATCTTGAGATTTTGAACTGTTTTTAAAAAAATCTGAAATAAACAGCTGGTTACAAATGACCAGGAAGCTGTCAGAACATCATAAAAAAAAACCCAAGATAAAAGCAAAATACTACAGGTGCTGGAAATCTGAAATAAAAACAGGAAGTGCTGGAAAAACTCAGCAGGTCTGGCAGCATCTGTGGAGAGCAGAACAGAGTTAACACTTTACATCCATATAGCTTCTTCAGAGCTAAAGAGAAGTGGAAATATGATGGATTTTACACTGTTTAAGAGGAGGTGGAGCAGGTGGAACAAGATAGTTGTCACCTATCCCTGACCTCCTAAGGAGAGAATAAACAGTATAAAATCCATCATATTTCTACTTCTCTTTAGCTCTGAAATTATATGGACGTAAAGCATTAACTGTTTCTCTCTCCACAGATGCTACCAGACCTGCTGAGTTTTTTCAGCACTTTCTGTTTTTAATTTCATTAAAAACCCCAAATGATCCCTTAAAGTCTTTTAGGAAAGGAAACCTGCCTCCCTTATCCAATCTGGACTATATGCTTAAATCCACAGTCACGCACCAGTGTGGTTAACTCTTAACTATAGTGGTCGAGTAAACCACTCGAGAAACGAGGTTAAATGCGATCCCAACAACGAATAGAAAACCATGTATACTGAATATACATAAACAGAGATTCTCGCTCCCTGTCCACTCCCACCATGGAATGAAAACTCTCCACCCATTACTCACACTTCCTGTCCCGGCCGAACACCGTAGCTCCTTCAGAGATTGTTTCCGGGTTAAGGAGCAAGGTGAAGTTCCGCCTCCTCATGACGCCAAGATTCAGTCCGGGTGAAGTGTCAGCGGGACAGCGGGGAAATGGGTGGCGCTGATTGGGCGGCTCAGGCAGCTCGGGGTGAGGGTGATTGGTCGATTCGGGCGGTGATTGGTCGGTTCAGGTGGTGATTGGTTGACTCAAGCAGAGATTGGACTGTGATTGGCAGGCTCTGACGGCTCGGGCGGTGATTGGGCAGCTCAGACAGCTGTGAAGCCCGCCAGCTTGGGCCAGTGATCAGTGCTGTGTCGCATGTGTGTAGCCTGGGGAGAGGCGGCTATTGGCGGCAGGTGTGAGGTAGCTAGTCTCAGAGTGGCGATTATATTCGGGTTTATTTGTGGATACTGACTGCTTCTCATGAGCTTCATTGTTAACTTCGTTTTCTTTTTTTCCCCTTTCAGAAATCCATCCCTGTTTCCAGATTTCAGTGAAAACTTCATAAATCAAACACTTGTTTATATTTTTTTAGCAGCCTGGCAGGATGAGTTCTGGAAATACCCTGTAAGTTATGGAGAAGAGTTTGTTTCTACATTTCAACATGTAGTTCGTCAGAGATTTTGGAAAGTCTTTCATTTCAGTTGTGGAAGTTATTAAAAGGGCACGATAGCTCCTTGAACATCACTGGGAAAACACTCTGTACTGTGAGATCTTTCCAGTTTTGAAAATCACATCCTATGGCTCTAAAAGGAAGATGCTGATTTGCCTGAAATTTTGTCTTGTTATTCTTGAGGAACTGGATTGAGACTTTACAGACTTGTAGTTGGTATTGCCAGGCACCTTGAATTTTGTGGTTGGGACGGTATCATGACTACTGATGCTGAGCTGGATAAAATGGTTGCAGTTATCTTTTTTTTATTTGTTAATGGACCAGCATTTATTGCCCACCCTTCTTGCCCTTCAGCACTGAGTGGCTTGCTAGGCCATTTTAGAGGGCATTTAAGAGTCAGGGGGATGTAGGCCAGATCAGGTAAGGAAGGCAGATTTCCTTCCCTGAAGGGCATTAGTGAACCAGATGGGTTTTTACGACAATCAATATCATTAGACTTCTAATTCTTTTACATAATTCAAATCCCACCATCTACCATGGTGATATTTGAACGCGGGTCCCCAGGCCATTACCCTGGGTATCTGGATTACTAGTCCGGTGACAAGACTGCTATGCCGCCGCCACCTCCCCATGATCTTACTGATCTTGTTAAAAAAAACTGTAAGCTGCTGACCAGATGTCACGGGCCCAGGGAATGTTAAACAAATAATACAGTACGTTTATAGTCTTCCCTTCTCGTAACTATGGCCCTTGATATTCCAAAAAGGGAGAGAAAGAAAAATAATTAGTGGACTTGAACTAATCTTAATCTCATGTAGTACATATCTAATTGTTCAAAGGCACTTTATTAAGAAAACTGTGGGTTAAATGATTCCTTGAATTTCTCTAATGTGAATTAATTCAGTTTTTTGTAATTATTACAGTGAAGATGAGGATACTTTTAAAATTTTGATTGCAACTGACATTCATCTTGGCTATTTGGAAAAAGATGCCATAAGGGGAAATGATACCCTTGTTACCTTTGATGAGATTTTAAGATGTGCACAGGATAATGTGGTAAGTTACCTATAATGGTGATAATGTTGCATAATAATACTACGAGGTATTCTTTTACTAATCAAGCATAATTGCATTTAAAACTCTGACTCAGAGATAAATATGATTACGTATGACTGCAATTTCCCTGTAAGTTTGAAATTAAACTGAATACTGCAATTTTAGCCATATCTTACAATTCAGGCTGAATTCCTATACAATCGCATGAGTCTGCAGTTTCTTTGAAATTCATGTGTTTTAACTGTAGTTAACACAAAGATAATTTTAAAAAGGAATTGGGTGAATGTTTTGGTTAAGAGAATTAAACAACAAATTGGATTTATGTAGCATGTGGGGGAAGATTTCCCAAGATACATAGAGGTGCGACAGAATGGATGCGGAATCATGGAAAGAGTGATTACGAGGGGTACAAGTACAGTGAGGTCAAGCTGGCTGTTAGAGGCTATAAAAATGGGGAGCATTGAAGAATTGGATTTAAAGCATGCTTGTCCAACTCAGGGCCTGCAAAGCCACTGGTAAGATGGCTCAACGAGTTTGAAGATTTTTTCATGGGCCTACTCCTCCAATCACAGCCTGTTTTACTCCCATATGTGAGCCTATCAGCATCAAACATGGGAGAGAAACAGGCTGTGATTGGAGGAACAGTGAACACTGGCACCTGTGAGTATTTGAAGATAAGAGAGAGAGAGAGACCCTGGAGCGTATGTTCACCAGACTTCCTCATGGCTGCCGGTGCTCTGGCCCAGCTGTGGTCGCTTTCCCATGGCTGCTGATGCTCTGGCCCAGCTGTGGTCGCTTTCCCATGGCTGCCGATGCTCTGGCCCAGCTGTGGTCGCTTTCCCATGGCTGCTGATGCTCTGGCCCAGCTGTGGTCGCTTTCCCATGGCTGCTGATGCTCTGGCCCAGCTGTGGTCGCTTTCCCATGGCTGCTGATGCTCTGGCCCAGCTGTGGTCGCTTTCCCATGGCTGCTGATGCTCTGGCCCAGCTGTGGTCGCTTTCCCGCAGCTGCCGGTGCTCTGGCCCAGCTGTGGTCGCTTTCCTGTGGCTGCTGCTCTGGCCCGGCTGCAGTCACTTTCTCGTGGCTGCCGGTGCCCTGGTCTGGCCTGGCTGTGGCCACTTTGGTCAATGGGTGAGTGCGTGAGCGTTTGTGTGTGTGTACACGCATGTGCAGTGTATTTGTGCGCACGCACATTGTGGCTGCGTTTGCGTGTCTGAGAGTGTGTGCCTGCGTGCATATGTGTGGGTGCATTCTCGTGCGTGTGTGTGCAGGTGCGTGTGCGCGCGCGCACATGCATGTGTGTGCGTGCAGTGTATGTGTGCGCACGTACATTGTGACTGCACATTTGCGTGTACACGCGCTCTTGTGTGAGTGCATATCTGGTGCGTGCGCAGTGTGCCTGCGGGTGCGCGCGCTTGTGTGTGTGTCTGTGTGCGTGCGTCTGTGCGCATGTGTGTGTCTGTGCATGCATTTGCATGTGAGCAGTGCGCGTGCGCCCGCATTTGTGTTGAGTGCGTGTCTGCCTGTGTTTGTGCATGTGTGTGCAAACATGGTGTATGAGTGCGCGCGCAGTGTATGAGTGCAAGTGCGTGTGCATGTGTGTACACGTGTGTTTGTGTGTGCACACTGGCTTGTGTGTCTGTGTGTGCCTGCGTGTACTGCACGTGTGTGCAGGCACACGTGTGTGTGTGTGTGCTGCATGTGTGTGCATGCGTGTTTGTGTGCGCACATATGTGAGCATGTGTGTCTGTTCACGCATGTATGTGTGCACATGCGCTTGTGTGTGTGCACCTGTCTGTGTGCCTGTGTGTGCTTGCATGCCTGTTGTTTGCGTTTGTGTATGTGTGCACGTGGACGCGCTTGTGTGTGTTTTTCTGTCTGCGATGTATGTGTGCGTGCACCTGTGTGTGCCTGCTTGTGTGTGCGCGTGCCTGTGCGCATTTATGTGCGCACACTTGTGTATTGTTGCACTGGTGTGCGCGCAAGTGTGTATGTGTACGTGCATTGTGTGTGCCCACGTGGCGTGTCTGTGTGCATGTGTGTGCAAGCATGTGTGCGCTTGTATGTCTGCGTGCGGATGCATGTGCACATGTGTTTGTGCCCGTGTGCCTGTGCGTGCATGTGCACTTGTGTATGTGTGCGCCCTTGTGTGTGTGCACGCGCGTGCCGTTGAGTACACGCGTGTCCTTGCACGAGTGTGTACGCGCACTGTGTATGTGCACGCGCTTGTGTGTGCGTGTCCTTGTATGTATTTGTGCGCGTGCTTGCGTGGTGCGTGCACACTTTGTGTGCTTGTGTTTGTGTTCATGTGAGTGTGCGAGTGTTTTGTGTGTATATGTGCGCACGTGCGCGCGTGAATGTGTGTGCGCGCACTTGTGCGTGTGTTTGCATGAGCGTGCGTGCGTGTTTGCGTGCACACGCATGTTTGTGTGCATGTGCACTCGCACGTGTGTCTGTGTGCGCGTGAGATAGAGGGGTGTGAGAGGGAGGGGAGAGTGTGTGTCTGGTTCACTCCTAGTCGCAGGGTTCTTGTTCACCCCCACCCCAACACACCAACAGGCACTCTCTCACTCTCTCAGCACCCTGAAACTGGGAGTGAACTGGACACACATTCTCACCCCTTCACACTCATATGGCCGTCTTTATTTATTACTCATTCTTTAATTATTAATTTATTTGCTTTTTTGCTCACCAAGTTGTTTCTTATCACGTCAGCTTTTTAAAAAAAATTCATGTTTAAGTTTTCTGAAATTTGCTCATTTGTCCCCCGAGTGAGAGAAAAATTAAACGTTGTCCCCCACGAGAAAAGGTTGGACTAGCCTGATTTAAGGAGAAGAATGTGAGACATTAGGTGACTTAGAGCCAGTGCAGGTCAATGAAACTGAGGTGCTGGCAGGATTGACTAAGTTTGAGATGGCAGCAGAGTTTTTGTATGAGTTAGAATTTATGAAGGTCAGCAAGGAGTAATAGAGGTGGTGATAAAGGCATATATGACAATTTTAGCTGTGGTTAGGCTGACGTAGAGTTGGGCCATTTTACAGAGGATTAAAGGTGCTCCAATATGGCAAGTTTTACATGTGCAGATTCCATCATAAATGTGCACTTGGAAAATATTGACAAGATCTGCATCCTGATTTAAGATGGATCATTCTAATATAGCAGAGAGCTGTATGTCACAGAATTGAATGTAAAATGCAATTTATTTAATATGTTTCTCTTTGAAATGGAGCCTTAAATTTTAAATGGCAAGTTGGTCTTTGACCAAGAATACGGTCACCCCTCTTGAACATGGCCTTTTGGCTTACAGTGTATTTTCTTCATTTTGCAAAGGGCTTTGAGACCTTTTTCAATTTTAAAGATGATATGAAAATGTAAATTGTTAAATACCTGTGACCTTGATCACTGATCCATAAATAAAAATGATGTGTTGCATTTGTTGGAATAATTTTTTTTCGTAGTATATCATGCTCCATCTGAGATAGATGGCTCACACTTGTGAATTAGTTTATAAATTGAATGATTGGACTATTGGCATGATCCTCTGTTGGCCCCACTGCTCCTGATTGTACTGTACCCATGTGAATCCTATGGTGCTGGTTTAGGTTCACTCTGACACAATGCAAATAACTTTTTTTTAAATGACCAATTGCTTAAGTGTAATAAACTCATGGAGAAAAAAAGGTCAGAGTTGAATTATTGAACTAAAAGCCATTTTGTTTTCTTTGTTCACCATTTGAAAGCATAGTTGATTAAGCTTTGCCAGTGCTGCTCCACAGTTAGCTGCTCAACAGCAATGTAGGTAGGTAACTTGGTCTGAAGATCCCTTTCTCTGGGAAGCCACAGAATTCTATTTAGCTGCTGAAATGAGAATTCTCATGATCATATCACACTTTTGGGAGCATGTGCACAAACTGCTTCAGACAATTGTTCCATCATGTCATTTAATTAACCTAAAGTTTAGTCTAGGTTACCCTTAATGATAGCTAAAGTAAAATTTACTTTTTACTTTGTTTTACCGTGCATCAGCCAAAATTCAGAAATAAATTTATTTTGCTCCATCTTTGTCCACCTCTTAGGTTGATTTTATACTGTTGGGAGGCGATCTCTTTCATGACAACAAACCCTCCCGTAAGACATTGCATACCTGTATGGAGTTATTGAGAAAATACTGCATGGGTGATAATCCAATACAGTTTGAAATCTTAAGTGACCAGTCGGTTAATTTTGGTTTTAGCAAGTAAGTACTTTTATATAATATACATTTAAGCTTATTATTTATTTACTTCAGTTTTCCCGGTATTTAAGGTAATTGTATAAAAACTCTTGCCAAATGATTTTCAGAAAATCTTATAGCAGTAAAAAAGACTTGGAAATCTAAGTTCTCTCACCATTTATTAAGCTATTTGACTTTTGCATTGTTATTGTGTTACACAATTTAAGTACAAACTGTAGTGGATCATTTGGGTAGTGTTAAATTCAATATAGGATCCTGGAACAATGAAAACCACCTAGGATGGCTTCCTCTACATGGTTATGTTCACATAGCAAAATCATAGAAACAGCTAAATCGTTGTTGGCATGAACAAGGTGTGGTGCACAAAAGTGGTTCTTGTTTAGTAGCACAATTCTCCTGCACACTCTTAGTTTTTATCAACCTATCCGAGTTGAAGATGCTGAACTTAGCCTCTGGATGGTTAAACATTGGTGTTGAAACTTTGCCCTTCTGAATATTTACTATTCCATTTTATTATCTAGTAGGTTTTGCTCTATCTTGCTTCATACTTGCTCATCTCTCTTGCCAGGAATTTGTCTTCCAGGTGATTAACAAACAATTCGTTCACATTTTTACAAAGGGTATTAAGTAACAAAAATTATACTTAACAAAGTAATGCAATGACTTTACTGGCTTCATGTGGGTCTTGCTTCCCTGTGTGGCCTTGAACGCAGCCAATACTTGGATGGTTCCTCGCTTTGTATTTGTTCTTCTGTTTGTCTTTCTTTTTCTATTCATAGCAGCCATGCATTCTCTCTTCTCTGCAACTTCTTCAGTTCTTCATCTTCCTACTCAAATGTGCCTTGTTGCTGGAAGCTGGTGTTTATTAACCCTTTCTGACACACAGCTCATTCTCATGATCAGTGGTGATCAGGCAGTGTATGATCAGACTCTGATTGGGTTAGGTGGTGCATGATCAGTCTCTGATTGGTTTCTTAAGGGTGATGGTGATTTACAGATGTTACTTCCTGTTACCTCCTGACTGGTTCTGTAAGATGTCACTCATTATAGCTTTTTCTGTTCCTTCATTAAATTTTATGGCTTTCTACTAAGATAGTGGGACACCTCCTGGTAGTTTCTTTGTCTGCTTATTTGAGATAAGAGAGTATGTGGTGTCAAGTACTGATGATTAACTGAAATAAAAGCAAAAAACTGCGGATGCTGGCCAACGCCCATCCAGGACCCTCCACCCTTGCCTGTCCCTCTGTCCCTGTCCCGTCTTTCAATCCCAGCCCCGGCCGTGTATTCACCATACCCCCTGACCTTCCCTTCTCCAATGCTGAATGTTCAGTGCTCAGCAAAGGACTTAGTTTCATACCCTTGCGCCCTCATCTCAATGAATTTCGGGCTCGGCACGATGCTGAACTCTTCTTCCGCCGCCTTTGTCTCCGTGCTCACTTCAACGGGTCCTCTTCCCCGTTCAACAGATCCTTTTACCCACCTCCAATATTCTCCCTCCACCTGGACCCTTCCCTCTAGATTCTTACCTTCTCTTGACCTTTTCATTGAGAACTGTTGTCGTGACATCAGTCGTCTCAATTTCTCTGCTCCTCTCACCCACTCTAACCTGTCTCTCTGAACTTGCTGCACTCCGTTCTCTCAGGTCCAACCCTGACATTGTCATCAAACCTTTGATAAGGGTGGTGCTGTTGTTGTCTGGCGCACTGACCTCTACCTCACAGAGGCTGAGTGTCAACTCGCAGACACTTCCTCCTACCTCCCCCTGGACCATGACCCCACCACTGAACATCAAGCCATTGTTCCCAGGACTGTTACTGACCTCATCTCCTCTGGAGATCTTCCTTCCACAGCTTCCAACCTGATAGTCTCCCAACCTCGGACGGCCTGCTTCTACCTCCTACCAAAAATCCACAAACAGGACTGTCCCGGCAGACCGATCGTGACAGCCTGTTCCTGCCGCACGGAACTCATTTCTTGCTATCTTGACTCCATTCTCTCTCCCCTTGTCCAGTCCCTTCCCACCTACATCCGTGATTCCTCTGACACCCTATATCATATCAACAATTTCCTGCCTCCTCTTCACCATGGACGTCCAATCCCTCTACACCTCCATCCCCCACCGGGATGGTCTGATCGCTCTCCTTTTCTTCCTCGAACAGAGGCCTGAACAATCCCCATCCACTACAACTCTCCTCCATCTGGCTGAACTTGTTCTCACACTGAACAATTTCTCCTTAAACTCCTCTCACTTCCTCCAAATAAAAGGTGTGGCTATGGGTACCCGCATGGGCCCCAGTTATGCCTGTCTCTTTATGGGGTATGTGGAACATTCCTTGTTCCAGTCCTACTCCAGCCCCCTCCCACAACTCTTTCTCCGGTACATCGATAATTGCTTCGCTGCTGCTTCATGCTCCCGTCTGGACCTGGAAAAATTTATTAATTTTGCTTCCAATTTCCACCCCTCCATTATTTTCACATGGTCCATCTCTGACACTTCACTTCCCTTCCTTGACCTCTCTGTCTCAATTTCTGGTGATAGACTGTCCACCAATATTCATTACAAGCCTACCGACTCCCACAGCTACCTCGACTACAGCTCCTCACACCCCGCTTCCTGTAAGGAGTCCATCCCATTCTCTCAGTTTCTTCGCCTCCGTCGCATCTGTTCTGATGATGCCACTTTCTAAAACAGTTCCTCTGACATGTTTTCCTTCTTCCTTAACCGAGGTTTTCCACCCACGGTGGTTGACAGGGCCCTCAACCGTGTCCGGCCCATCTCCCGCGCATCCGCCCTCACACCATCCTCTCCCTCCCAGAACCATGATAGAACCTCACTTATCACCCCACCAGCCTCCGCATTCAAAGTATCATCCTCCGCCATATCCGCCAACTCCAGCATGATGCCACCACCAAACACATCTTTCCTTCACCCCCCCCCGGCGGCATTCCGCCGGGATCGTTCCCGCCAGGACACCCTGGTCCGCTCCTCCATCACCCCCTACATCTCAACCCCCTCCCACGGCACCTTCCCATGCAACCCCAGAAGTTCCAACACCTGCCCCTTTACTTCCCCTCTCCTCACCGTCCAAGGGCCCAAACACTCCTTTCAAGTGAAGCAGCATTTCACTTGCACTTCCCTCAACTTAGTCTACTGCATTCGTTGCTCCCAATGCGGTTTCCTTTACATTGGAGAGACCAAACGCAGACTGGGCGGCCGCTTTGCAGAACACCTTCGGTTTGTCCGCAAGCATTACGCAGACCTCCCTGTCGCTTGCCATTTCAACACTCATGTCCGTCCTTGGCCTGCTGCATTGTTCCAGTGAAGCTCAACGCAAACTGGAGGAACAGCACCTCATCTTCCGACTAGGCACTTTACAGCCTTCCGGACTGAATATTGAGTTCAACAATTTTAGATCATGAACTCTCTCCTCCATCCCCACCCCCTTTTTCCCAATAATTTATATAGATTTTTGTTTTCCCACCTATTTCCATTATTTTTAAATGTATTTCCATCCATTGTTTTATCTCTGCCTTTTAGCCTATTTCGATCCCTTCTCCCCACCCCACCCCCACTAGGGCTATCTGTACCTTTATTGTCACATTCCTTAGATAATATCACCACCTTCAACACCTCTTTGCCCTTTTGTCTATGAATTCTTTTGGTTATCTCCACCTATCACTGGCCCTCTATCCAGCTCTACCTGTTCCCCCCCCCCCCCGCCCCAAACCAGCTTATATTTCGCCTCTTTTCTATTTTTCCTTAGTTCTGTCGAAGAGTCATACGGACTCGAAACGTTAACTGTGTTCCTCTCCGCAGATGCTGTCAGACCTGCTGAGTTTTTCCAGGTATTTTTGTTTTTGTACTGATGATTAACTTCTGGGCCCATCATCGCAAATACCTAATTGATATATGGGTATCAATATTGGATGTCCTGTAGAATTCTCATTAATGCAGGGGAGTTATCAATTTTTTTGCTGAAAGAATTACTTCACTGGCATTGAGTTCTACAGTGACTGTTGGTACTTGGTGCAAGTTAATTAAAAATAACAAGAGAACAAAGTGGCACACAGCTTTAAAACTAATACTGAAATTATTTCATACATAAAATCTACACAAAGCATGTATTAAATTAATGCATAAAGCCAGTTTTATTACAGGCTGGGGTTTCCCCACAATCTGTCAGTTTTGCAGAACTGCACTACGTCTTTGTGGAGGTGTGACCAGTAAAATGCTCTCTTATGTGGGCTACGATCTCTCAGATACTCACATGCCCAGACATGGGAATTTTGTGGGCTATCCTTAACATCTCCCTACGGTATCTGGGTTGGCACCACTATCTGGTGGACCACTGTCCACTGCTCATCTGCAGGTCTGTGAGGGGTCTCCATTTTCTCATCAGTATCTCATTTTCTAAATAGTAGCACTCTGGAATTCCCTCTGCTTCAGCTTCACTTTGGGCAGCTTATTCTCATTTTTTTAACTCTGTGTCAGCATGCTGGTCCTTGAAGACCTGCTTATCACCTCCTTCAGGTTATCCAAACCTGCAAAAAAAGTTTTGGCTAGCCCTACAGCAGAGTCATTCGCCTGTGGTGCTAAATTGGTCTCCAACAACAGGCTTCGTTTGGCTATTTACTGAGTCACCACACAGGCAGGGAAATTGTAACTTCTCTGTCTCCTTGATCTCACTTGGTCTCCCTGAGACTACTGGGGAAGCCATCGTCTTCACCCCTGCTAAGTAATTTCCGAGGAGCAACTTCTCCTTATCTACAGGTAAACTATGGACAATTCTCACGGTTACCAGCCCAGGCATTACATTGCACTTCAGATTTACCTGATACAAAACTATGGGTATATACTCTCCCCCGATACTGTTCACTAAAACCTTGGCATTCAATGCACTCTCTGGTGGAAAGGTTATGCCTTTCACCAGCAAAAAGGTTTGAGTAGCCCCTGTATCCTTAACTATGACTATGCGTTTACCTGCCTCACTTGAGGGCTAGGGAGTCATAAGTAATCCCTGTAATTCCCAGTGATCTTTTTTATCTCCACCTACAGCAGTGTTTTTACTGGGACTTAATGTTGTGGTCAGAGCCATATCTTTGCCTGCCGTGCTGTCGGTCAGGTCTTTTTCTCCGGCACTGACCTGGTGTACTCCGACAAATCGTATGGGGTTTCTCCGTAACTTCTAGTAATCAGCGTGAAGGTGTCTGATCTTGGTGCAATGGAAGCACATAGGCTTGCAGGCGTCCCTCCTGTTCTCAGAACCTACCTTTCTGGCTTGAGGAAGGGACCCCCCTTGCAATCCCAGCTTTCCCTGGCTGTTTACCTTCCTTTCACCTCCCACCTTCTATCCTTCTTGGGCTTGCGGGGGTGATGGAAAAAGGGTTTCCCTTGGGGTAAGGGCTTGTTGACAAGCTCATAATCAGCCACCTCAGCTGCTTGTCTAGCTTATGAAACCTTTTGGTTCTCCCTATGTGTACTTACAGAGATAGGGCATGAGTTTTTAAATTCTTCAAGAAAAATTACCCCTCTGAAGCTTTCATAGGTGGTCTGTAATTAAGTGCCCGCATCCAGTGGTGGAAGGCATGTTGCTTGACTCTCTCAAACTCAGTGAAAGTTTGCTCGGACTGTTTTCAGAGCGTTCAAAATTTCCATCTCTAAGCATCAGATATTTCATAGGCACTGAGGATAGCCTTTTTAGCCATCTCATAATCTGCGGAGGTCTACTCAGGAAGCATAGCCTGTTAACCTGGTTTGTATTAATAGCGTCCAGCTTTCTGTAGACCATTTCATTTGCTTTGCTATTTTCTCAAATGAAATGAAAAATTCCTCTGTATGACTTTCCTCAACTTTCGGGATTGCTTGGGAAAATTTAATCAGCTCTGCACTTGACCCTGAGTCGGAGGCACCTTCCTGTGTCCAGGGAGAGTCTCCCCTCTTAGTTCAACCTGTTTGAATTCAATTCTTTCTTCCCTCTGTCCCTGTCTCTCTTCAGTGATGGCGTAGTGGTATTGTTGCTGGACTAGTAACCCAGAGACCCAGGGTAATGCTGTGGGTTTAAATCCTGTCTCGGCAGATGGTGGAATTTAAATTCAGTAAAAATCTGGAATTAAAAATCTGCTGATGACCACGAAACCATTGTCGATTGTCATAAAACCCCATCTGGTTCACTAATGCCCTTTCGGGAAGGAAACCTGCCATCCTTGCTTTACCGACCTTACCTACACATGACTCCAGACCCTGAAATGGCCTAGCAAGCCACTCCATTGTATCAAACTGCTACAAAGTCTCAAAAAAGGAATGAAACCGGACGGACCAACCAGTATTGACCTAGGCACCGGAAACGACAATGGCAAACTCAGCCCTGTCGACCCTTCAAAGTCCTCCTTACTAACAGCTGGGGGCTAGTGCCAAAATTGGGAGAGCTGTCTCACTGACTAGTCAAGCAATAGCCTGATATAGTCATCCTCATGGAACCATATCTTACAGATAAAGCCCCAGACACCACCATCACCATCCTTGGGTATGTCCTGTCACACCGGCAGACAGTCATGGCAGAGGTGGCAGCACAGTAGTATACAGTCGGGAGGGAGTTGCTCAACATTGACTTCGGACCCCAAGAACTCTCATGGCATCAGGTCAAACGTGAGCGAGGAAACCTCCTGCCGATTACCACATACTGCCCTCCCTTAGCCCATGAATCAGTGCTCCTCCACGTTGAACGCCACTTGGAGGAAGCACTGAGGGTGGCAAGGGTGCAGAATGTACTCTGGGTGGGGGACGTCAATGACCATCACCAAAAGTGGCTCGGTAGCAGCTCTGCTGACCAAGCTGGCCAAGTCCTAAAGAACATAACTGCTAGACTGAGTCTGCGGCAGGTGGTGAGGGAACCAACAAGAGGGAAAAACATACTTGACCTCATCCTCACCAATCTTCCTGCCTCAGATGCATCTGTCCCTGACAGTATCGGTAGGAGTGACCACCTCACAGTCCTTGTGGAGATAAAGTCCTGCCTTCACATTGTGGATACCATTTATCATGTTGTGTGGCACTACCACTGTATGAAATGGGATAGATTTCGAACAGATCTAGCAACTCAAGACTGAACCTCCAGGGAGGCACTGTGGGCCATCAGTAGCAGCAGAATTGTACTCAAACACAACCTTTAACCTCATGGCCTGGCATATCCCCCAGTCTACGATTGCCAGCAAGCCAGGTGATCAACCCTGGTTCAATGAAGAGTGCAGGAGGGCATGTCAGGAGCAACACTAGGCATACCTAAAAATGAGGTGTCAAACTGGTGAAGCTATAACACAGGACTATTTGCGTGCCAAACAGCAAAGCAGCAAATGATAGACTGAGCTAAGCAATCCCACAACCAGCAGGTCAGATGTAAGCTCTGCAGTCCTGCCACATCCAGTCGTGAATGGTGGTGGACAATTAAATAACTCACTGGAGGAGGAGGCTTCACAAATATCCCCATCCTCAATGATGGAGGAGTCCAGAACGTCAGTGCAAAAGATAAAGCTGAAGCATTTGCTACAATCTTCAGCCAGAAGTGCCGAATGGATGATCCATCTCGGCCTCCTCTAGAGGTCCCCAGCACCACAGATGCCAGTCTCCAGCCAATTCAATTCACTCCACGTGATATTAAGTAACAGCTGAAGGTACTGGCTACTGCAAAGACTATGGGCCCTGACAATATTCCGGAAATAGCACTGAAAACTTGTGCTCCAGAACTCGCTGCCCCCCATGCCAATCTGTTCCGATTCAGCTACAACCGTGGCATCTACCCGGCTATGTGGAAAATTGCCCAGGTATGTCCTGTACACAAAAAGCAGGACAAATCCAACTCGGCCAGTCACTGCCCCATTAGTCTACTCTTGATCATCTGTAAAGTAATGGAAGGGGTCATCAACAGTGCTATCAATCGGCACGTGCTTAGCAATAATCCTGCTCACTGATGCCTAGTTTTGGTTCCGCCAGGGCCACCTCATTGCAGCCTTGGTTGAAACGTGGACAAAAGAGACGAACTCCTGAGCTGAGGTGAGAGTGACTGCTCTTGACATCAAGGTTGAATTTGACCAAGTGTAGCATCAAGGAGCCCAAGCAAAACTAGAGTCAATGGGAATCAGGGGGAAATCTCTCCACTGGTTATAATCATACCTAGCACAAAGGAGGATGGTTGTGGTTGTTGAAGGTCAGTCATCTCAGCTCCAGGACGTCAATGCAGGAGTTCCTCAAGATAGTGTCCTCGGCCCAACCACCTTCAGCTGCTTCATCAATGACCTTCCCTCCCATCATAAGGTCAGAAGTGGGGATGTTTGCTGATGATTGCACAATGTTCAGCATCATTCGCCATTCCTCAGATACTGAAGCAGTCCATGTCCAAATGCAGCAAGACCTGGACAATATCTAGGCTTGGTTTGGCAAGTGGCAAGTAACATTTGCGTCACAAGTGCCAGGCAATGACCATCTCCAACAAGAGAGAATCTAACCATCGCACCTTGAGGGTTCAATGGCTTTCCCATCACTGAATCCCCCACTATCAACATCCTGGGGGTTGCCATTGACCAGAAAGTGAACTGGACTAGCGGTATAAACACTGTAGCAACAAGAGCAGGCAGAGGCTAGGAATCCTGCGATGAGTAAGTCAACTCCTGGCTCCCCAAAGCCTGTTGACCAGCTACAAGGCATAAGTCAGGAGTGCGATAGAATACTCCCCACCTGCCTAGATAAGTGCAGCTCCAACAATGCTTAAGAAGCTTGACACTGTCCAGGACAAAGCAGTCTGTTTGATTGGCACCACATCCACAAACATGCACTCCCTCCACCACCGATGCACGGTAGCAGCAGTATCCACGATCTTCAAATGCACTGCAGGAATTCACCAAGGCTTCTTAGACAGCACCTTCCAAACCCACGGCAACTGCCATCTAGACAGACAAGAGCAGCAGATAGATGGGAACACTTGGAAGCTCGCCTCCAAGTCACTCACCATCCTGACTTGGAAATATGTCGCCGTTCCTTCACTGTCGCTAGGTTAAAATCCTGGAACTCCCTCCCTACCAGCAATGTGGGTGTACCTACACCACCTGGACTGCAGCGGTTCAAGAAGGTAGCTCATCACCACCTTCTCAAGGACAACTAGGGTTGGGCAGTAATTGCTGGCCCAGCCAACGAAGCCCACATGCCAAGAATGAATTTTAAAAAAAATGCTCTTTTCTCTTTCCTTTTCTCTGTCTTGAAATTCCAGCTGTAGCCTCTTCTGTTCAAACTATATTTTTGCTAAAGCTAGTTTGCCTGTTTCTGGTTCTATATTTATCTGTAGATCTTTCAATTCAATTTCAGGATTGTTGACCACTAGACTTCCGGTTTAAGTTCTATGCCCAACTGCCTAGCTACACTTTTCAAGTCGTCAGTGGATAATGCCTTTAAACTTTTCCAAGTTAGTTCACTCTGTTTGAAAAACACTAGCGTCTAAAGTGGTCATTTTGATTGGGAACATTAGCACACAAGAAAACTGAATTGGCGCCTTTAAATTAATTAATTAAATTAAAAGGGGATTAATTAAGTTCCCACGTCTCATTCGTCTATGGGTTCAAATGCCAGATGTAAGCGCTGAAATATCTGTTACAACTGGGTTGGGAGGGGTGAACTGCCTCCTCTTCGTCCCTCCTGGGTTGAGTATACAGAGTTTGAATTTAAGAAAGCGGTATTGCCTATTCAATATATATACTTGTGACTTGGCGTAGGAAATAAGGCAGCCAGGTTTCTTAAGTTAACAGGTAAAGAATTAGTTTTATTGCTAAAACTCACATAAGTGAAGATGCCAAAATTATTTACAAAAGGTTTAAATTGTACAAATATGACCGACTACCCATTAATACAAAAACAATATGCACATAACCCTACCACCTGTCTCCCCCTCCCCCAGGAACGCAAAAAATAAATAAAGTTCTGCAGAGTATCGGATCTTAAAACTTGGCCAAGGAAAAATTATTAAAGTCAGAAAGAAAAATCGTGGATAGTTCAGCTTGTTTACAGCTGAAGGGTCACTTTCCTGCTGCTGGTACTAGGGTTCTCACTGGAACAGTCATGGTTTGTTGACTTTCTTTTTCTCTTTGAGACAGTGTTGTTGATTCGGAATCCTTTATGAACTCTTGTTTTGCAACAATGATTTCTCCTGGTGAGTTTTCAAATCACAATCAGCTTAGCTTTGATGAGGGAGGTGTCAGGGAAAAAGAGAGGGGTCAAGGCTGTTGCACCTTCTATCCCTGTAGCAGTCTGTCTCACTGTTAGTTCAAATTCAGTGTTATTATATCCTAGAGCTGGGACATGTGACCTCTCTCTGGATTCAATCTGGGTTTATCTCAGTCACTCTCTGAGAGCTCCATAGAACCTGGGAATAATTTTTCATTTAAGGAACTAAGTGCGGTGGCGGGCGGTTTCAGTGGCGCCCACTCCACTGGCCGGAATGGTGGGAACTCGAGCCCGATCCCACACTTGGAGGGTCATTAATTATGCACATGCGAGTATTGGGCCGAATCACCTGGCGGTCTGGGAGTTGATTCGTCCGCCCACCGTCAGCTGGCGGGGTCGAAGGTCCAGGTGTCATATTTAAAGGCCAGTCCAACGCACAATCTCACTCTCTCCAGCCCACCTTTCTTCCAGACACGTGCAGAGTTGTCTTGTAGCCAGGAGAAGAAGGCCAAGAGCCTCAAGAAGAAGACAGCACTGCGTTTCACCCACTAGGCCTTTCAAGCCTTGATCAGAGGAATGCAGGCGCACAGGCAAGTCCTGTATCCCAGGGATGACTGCAGGAAGCGCAGCAGCCTCACCTCTCCGGCCTAGGAGGCCATCGCAGAGCAGGTCAGCGCGGCTGGCTACCGTGCCCAAAACTCCATCCAGTGCAGGAAGAGGATGAATGATCTCATCCGCTCCGCCAGGGAATGTCATCCTTGAACTCCCTCCAATCTCAAACTCTCATCATGGCATCATGCACTCAAACTGCTACTCTCCTCAGGGATCTCGCACAACCGTTAGTGGGGGGGCACATATCAGCACTCGTTCTCTCACTGAGACTTTCGCATCACCATCAACCCATCTATCATGTTACTCACACTCCATCCTCTGGCCCTTCTGGGGAGGGTTCACCACGCACAGGGGACATGCATCTCACCCAACCTCTGCTCCATCTTTTCTCATCATATGCCTTTCTTCTTTATACTGTTCAAGCTGGCACACAACAGACGCGAGAGATCGCAGACCAGGGGAGGGATGGCCAACATCATTGCCCTCACTGAGTATGAGGAGGCTGCCTGAGCTGGCTGGGGAGGACAGGCATCGCTCCTGTGGGGAAGGGGAGATCAGCCTCTCCCAGCAACCCAGCACGGATCACAGATCCATCACCTCATCAAATCTTGACATTCACAGCGAGTCTCATGCAGTCTTATCTGGCTCATGCTCATTAACTGAAACTATTTTCTATTCTCTAGGCAGCAGCAGATCAAGGCCCTAAAGCCAATTGAGCACCAGTGCGAGCCCCCTAGACCACATCTGAAGAGGAAGCTCTGGAAGAACCGTCACGGCGCTCACACACACCCTCCACCAGCTCAGAGAGACACACGTCAGTGAGGCACAGCCGTAGATTAGGCTCACTTTCTGGAGGACACCTCACTGACACATCCCCGCAGCAGTCGGAGACAGGGACAGCCCAGGTCTCTGGCACTCGGAGGGCTGCTGGAGACCAGCCACCGGCTCAGTCCGAGTCAGATGATGAATCTCTGGAAGCAGCCACCAACACAATGCTGGAGCTTCAACGACAGGTGGTGGAACATCAGGCAGAGATTCAACAGTCACTCGGCAGGCTAGGGTGAACAATGAGATCATTATAGGAAGGCTGGCGACCACCATGGAGACCTTGGTCCAGCAGGTCTTGCGGATTTGCACTTGACCCTGCACTCCATGGCCACACACCATCAAGATGTAGGTGACATGGGGACGAGGCACCTTGACCTCCCTCCAGTTGCACCATTGCCTACAGGATTTAGGGCGGGGCCCATGGGTCCCACCGGGAGGATGAGCATCAGCTGGACACCCTGGGGGGCCTGCTCTCGGGACACTCCAAGGGTGTGCAGCTGCTCACAGCCCCCTCTGCCTGTGACCCCATCCACTCCAGCTTCTCAGGCCGCCGAAAGCGCTTCTACCCTGAGCAGGTGACCCTAATCAGGCCAGGGCACTCCAGGCCTCTGGCTATCAGAGGATGTCCGCCAAGGCCATCGCAGACATCAGGACGTAGCAATCAACAGGCTGCCTCAACCTCTGCAGATGTCGGGGCTGCAACCCAGGCATAGCGATTGAGTTAGGAAAGTTAAGAAAAATTGATGTCACTTTTGGGTCACGGGTGTGCTATACATGTAACTAAATTGCACTTTTGTGAATATATTTGATGGTTATATCAATGTTTTGGGCAACTGAAGGTGTTGTGATTTTGTGTATTGGAATCCTCTTATTTCAAGGTTTAACAATCCTCCCACTCTGTGATAGTGTCCCAGTGAGATTCACATCCTGTGATGTCAACCTCAGTTGAGCTAGTCTGCACATCCTTGTGTGATGTCAGGGAGATGTGTTTACATCTTTATTGTAAGTGTGTGATGTAAGCATTTTAACCCTTCAAGGGACACCATTGGGTGAGGACAACTCATCAGCATTGATATTCTAGTGACATTTGTGACTCCTCAGTGGGAGTAGCTGAAGAAAAGACATGCGCAGGAGGAGGAGGCGATCCCTTGGCATGTCCACATCTCAGTCGCAGCGGTGTTTGCATCATTAGATGGTGGCGAAGGCTTCAAGACTTCTCTTGCATTGATCTTGTTCCTCAGTGGGCCCTCAGTTCCCAGAGTGAGCTCACTCACAGGGCCCCACGGACCAAAGCAAAGATCATGGCGATTCATGGGGCCAGAACACGCAAATGTGAATGCAGGACTCATTCTCGCTGCAAGTGGGTGGATATTCCCTGAGATTAAAGTAAATGGCATTGAGGGCTAGGAGAGATGTGGTCATTTTCCCTCACTTAACTTTACTCTTTCTGGAACCTGTTAGCAATTAAAGTATCACGGGCACGTCTCCCATGTCTTCCTTCCTCCATGGCGTAGTCGTGCTCATACTGACCCTCTGCAGCCTCCTGAGTTCCTGGGCTTCTGATCTTCATCCTCCGATGAAAATCTCAGGCACCTGGGAGTGGCTCAGGATGTAGGAGTCATGGCAGCTCCCAGGGTACCGCGCACAAACGTGCAGTATATGCTTCTGGTGATCACACACCAGTTGTACGTTGATGGAATGATAGCCCTTGTGGTTTATTAACATTAGGGGCTGCTGCCATGGAGCTTGTATAGCCACATGGGTGCAGTCTCTTGCAGCCTGCACTCTTGGGAAGCCTGAGATGGCGGCGAAGCTGGTGAATCTCGCAGCCTGGATATCTTTGTCCAGAGCAAACCTGACATAATGATGGGCCTTCCTGTAATGGGCATCTGTGACTTCCTTTATGCATCAATGTGTTGTGGACTAAGAGATGCTGCACAGGTTCCCTCTTGGAAAGAAGCAGAGGCAAAGAAATTTAGTGCTGCGGTTACCTTCAATGTCATTGGCAGGTGATACCCTCAAACTCCACGTGGCGTCAGGTCTTCATGAAGAATGTGGCATATGTGATGTACCAGAGCTTGAGGCATGTGCAGACATGCATGGCACTGCCTCTCACTCACTTGTAAATAGGAGACTCTTCTACGATAAACCTTAGGTCTGGCGAGTTGCCGCCATTGTCTGGCTCTCTCCTCCTCATGCTCTGGCTCTGTTTGACCATATCCCTCCTGCTGGAGCTGCGCGCGGAGTTGCTTCTCCCTTCTTCGCCTTCTCCATTGCATTTGGACCCTGACAGGCAACATTGAGCCCTGGATCCATATGTACTTTTGCCTTCTCTCTGAAAGGAAACATTGAAGACATTAATAATTCAAGGGGCAAGAAAATGAAGCTCAGAAGATGAAACGTATGTAAACTAAGAATCCATAGTTTTTCCTGCCCTACTTGTATGGTGGCTGATGTCACCTTGTCCCTGAGACACTAGCACGTAGAGGTGACAAGATGGCATTGCAGATATGTAACATCTTGAGCCCTGCATGGAATGCTAACGTTTAATTGAGATGAGTGGCTAAACCTAGCTCTGTGCTCCAATCTCTGATATGTAATATTAATGACCAGTCAGCATTTTTGCACTCATTTATGGGATATGGGCATCACTGGCTAGGCCAGCATTTATTGCCCATCCCTAGTTGCCCTTAAGAAGGTAGTGGTGAGCTGCCTTCTTGAACCACTGCAGTCCATGTGGTGTAGGTACACCCACAGTGCTGTTAGGGAGGGAGTTCCAGGATTTTGACCCAGTGACAGTGAAGGAACAGCGATATATTTCCAAGTCAGGATGGTGAGAGACTTGGGGGGGAACTTGCAGGCGGTGGTGTTCCCATGTGTCTGTTGTGAGTGGATGCCCTTTGGCTCATTAGGAGTGTCAAATCTGGTAAATACGTGACAGGCCTTCATTAATGGAATGCCATATGTGTTGCATCTGTGCCTCCTTCACTATTGCCTGCATTCCCAAATTCTACATTCCTGTGTGTTACTCTTGAAATGTTTTTGTTAAGTTCTCAACCACCGAACCCATAGAGAGTTCGGCCTTGGAGTTTCAGGGCATAGACCACATCCATGGCGGTAACGGTCTTGCGTTTAGCGTGTTCCGTGTAGGTGACCGAGTCTCGGATGATATTTTCCAAGAAAACCTTGAGAACCCCGCGAGTTTCCTCTTAAATAAGGCCGGAGATGCGCTTAACGCCCCCGCGACGAGCGAGGCGGCGAATGGCAGGTTTAGTGATTCCCTGGATATTATCTCGGAGGACTTTCCGGTGCCGTTTCGCACCCCCTTTACCGAGACCTTTCCCGCCTTTGCCTCTACCGGACATCACACCCGGAGAAGAGACTGTGATGTGAAGCTAATGAGTTCTGAGTAGCCCTTTAACAGTGCTAATGAAGCCATTGGCTTTCAGTGGCTTTCATTGCAAGGAGCTCTTTCCCCTTTCTTTCTAAGCAGACTCCTGCTCGCTCCTGTGGCAACAAGAAGTTAGAGGGTGACCCCAGAAAGGCCCCCTTGTGTTCACCCTCACTGCCATTCCGCAGCCTCCCCATTGCCCCCCTCATGTTTGCCTTTCCCCCTCATTGTCATTCACAGCCTTCCTTCCCCATGCCCACCTTGTGTTCAGCACCCCACCTCACCTCACAGCACATCCTGGTTGAAATGCTAGTTCCTGAAAGTGCAGGCCTGCATGAGTTCCACAGCACAGTGGTGTTCTTCGGGACAATGTAGGCAAAGAGCACGAACAGACCAACCCTACAGCCCCAGCAGTGTGGCGTTCATCACAAGAAGACTGGCACAGCTCTATGGCAGGTAGGATATGTTAGTTGCACTCACTTCGAAGTTACCAGTGAACCGAGGTCCGACTTGTGCACACCTCTCCTTTGCAAAGAGGTTTGAGGCCATTGTAATTTCCTACTGGCATGAAGCAAGATTGGCAGGCATGGCAAGATTTCAGCGCAGCTGTTTTAACGAGCATTCATGAGATGTTAATGAATGCAAATGGTGTTGGCGCCACTAGTTGATGGGATAACCAACCCACCATAAACCCACCATCGGGAGAATTGCGAGCTGTTTTTACGCTGGAGGATTTCTGATTTTTTGCCTGCTGCTGGATTCTCCGCTCCTGCCCGCCACAAAATCCGCTGCGGGCTGGATGGGAAAATTCCATCCTGTGTCTCCAGAAAGCAGCTTGTGTCCTTCACACATTCAACATGGTAGCTGCTGTAGGCCAGTGTCCTTTGCTTAGCAAAAGTGTTCTTTTCAAAAAGTTCAAATATATACATGTCCAGCTGATTACATTATAAATTAATATTCTATATAATGCATCTTCATAACACAGGGAAGGAATGGTGATAAGCCAGAACAGTGTGTGGCTTGGAGGGGGACTTGCAGGCGTGTTCCCATGCATTTACTGTCCTTGTCCTTCTAGGTGGCAGAGATCACAGACCCGGCTTTTTGACAAAAAACTGAAACTTTGTTTTCCTCATAACTATTTGCTATCTTAATTCTTTTCAGATTTCCCTGGGTAAACTATCAAGATGGAAATTTAAATGTCTCTATTCCTGTTTTCAGTGTTCATGGGAACCACGATGACCCTACAGGGGTAAGATTGTTTCCAATTACTTTACAAAATGAAGTCATAGAATCATAATGGCACACAAGGAGGCCATTCGGCTCCTCGAATACATGCCAGCCATCTAGAGCAAAGTTGTAATGTTTGATTACATACACGTCAGTGTACCCTATTGTATTATATTTGCTATGTTTATTAAAAACTAGTGTTTGCAGAATCCGTTTTTGATGGAAATCCAATGAAAGGGGTGATGAACTAATCCACTTTATCAGCTGTGAACTACATTTAGGAGGTATTTCATGGAATCATAGAATGGTTACAGCACAGAGGAGATCATTTGGCCCACTGAGTCCATGCTGGTTTTCTGCAAGAGCAAATTAATTAATTCCACTTTTTGACCTTCTCAACATAGCTCTGCGATTTTGTTACTTTTGGTACTCATCCAACTCCCTTTTGAAAGCCACAATTGAATTTGCTTCCACCACTCTTTTAGGCAGTGCATTCTGGATCAAAACCACGCTGCATTGTAAAAACATCATCTTTAGATAATTATTTTAAATCAATGAGCTCTGGTTTTTGACCATTCATTACTGAACAAAAGCTGGCATTTTCTTATTAAAGAAGTATTTGGGGGATCTTGCAAGGAGTTAGGGGAAAGGAGATGTATAAATTAAGGGACTGATGGCTTCCCCACAATCCTGGGAATTGGGGACACGATACATGAGAGAAAGTAGCAGTACACTGGTAACACAAGTCATGCCCTTGGAATCCCAAGCAGCAAAAATTGTAAGTGAACTGCAGCCTTTATTTTTGTATCTTTCATTAGCGCATGTATTCATCCATGAGGTATTTCCTCATTTCACTGCCTCCCTTTGCTACACATTCTTGATTCTGTCCGTCTGTTTTCATGATTAATCCTCTTTGGAAAGCAAAATTATGGAAATGCAGCATATAGTAATGATCTTTGAGTGGTTATTCTATCCTGCTGTCACTGAAGTATCCAAATAAAATACTGTATTTCAAGGGGCCAATAATGTTAACCCAAAATCAAACTGATGGCTTCAGCTATCTCCCTGTCTGTCTCTGTGTCTCTCTCTCTCTCTCTCTCTCTCTCTCTCTCTCTCTCTGTCCCTCTCTCTCTCTCTCACTCTCTCTGTCCCTCTCTCTGTGTCTCTCTTTGTGTTACTCTCTCTTTGTGTCAGTCTGTGTCTTTCTCTCGCTCTCGCGTGCTCTCTCTCTCTGTCCGTCCCTCTCTCCTTCTCTGTATTTGTGTATGTCTCTCTCTCCCTCTCTCTCTCTGTCTCTCTCTCTTTCTGCCTCTGTGTCTCTCTCTCTCTCTCTCTCTGCATTTCTCTGCCTGTCCCCCTCTCTCTAGCTGTCCCCCTCTCTCTGCCTGTGCCCCTCTCTCTGCCTGTGCCCCTCTCTCTGCCTGTGCCCCTCTCTCTGCCTGTGCCCCTCCCTCTGCCTGTCCCCTTCTCTCTGCCTGTCCCCCTCTCTCTGCCTGTCCCCCTCTCTCTGCCTGTCCCCCTCCCTCTGCCTGTCCCCCTTCTCTCCTGCCTGTCCCCCTCTCTCTGCCTGTCCCCCTCTCTCTGCCTGTCCCCCTCTCTCTGCCTGTCCCCCTCTCTCTGCCTGTCCCCCTCTCTCTGCCTGTCCCCCTCTCTCTGCCTGTCCCCCTCTCTCTGCCTGTCCCCCTCTCTCTGCCTGTCCCCCTCTCTCTGCCTGTCCCCCTCTCTCTGCCTGTCCCCCTCTCTCTGCCTGTCCCCCTCTCTCTGCCTGTCCCCCTCTCTCTGCCTGTCCCCCTCTCTCTGCCTGTCCCCCTCTCTCTGCCTGTCCCCCTCTCTCTGCCTGTCCCCCTCTCTCTGCCTGTCCCCCTCTCTCTGCCTGACCCCCTCTCTCTGCCTGTCCCCCTCTCTCTGCCTGTCCCCCTCTCTCTGCCTGTCCCCCTCTCTCTGCCTGTCCCCCTCTCTCTGCCTGTCCCCCTCTCTCTGCCTGTCCCCCTCTCTCTGCCTGTCCCCCTCTCTCTGCCTGTCCCCCTCTCTCTGCCTGTCCCCCTCTCTCTGCCTGTCCCCCTCTCTCTGCCTGTCCCCCCTCTCACTCTCTCTCTGCCTGGCCCCCTCTCTCTCTCACTCTGCCTGGCCCCCTCTCACTCTCTCTCTGCCTGGCCCCCTCTCACTCTCTCTCTGCCTGGCCCCCTCTCACTCTCTCTCTGCCTGGCCCCCTCTCACTCTCTCTCTGCCTGGCCCCCTCTCACTCTCTCTCTGCCTGGCCCCCTCTCACTCTCTCTCTGCCTGGCCCCCTCTCACTCTCTCTCTGCCTGGCCCCCCCTCTCTCTCTCTCTCTGCCTGGCCCCCCCCTCTCTCTCTCTCTCTCTGCCTGGCCCCCCTCTCTCTCTCTCTCTCTCTGCCTGGCCCCCCCTCTCTCTCTCTCTCTCTCTCTGCCTGGCCCCCCCCCTCTCTCTCTCTCTCTCTGCCTGGCCCCCTCTCTCTCTCTCTCTTGCCTGGCCCCCTCTCTCTCTCTCTCTGCCTGGCCCCCTCTCTCTCTCTCTCTGCCTGGCCCCCTCTCTCTCTCTCTCTCTGCCTGGCCCCCCCTCTCTCTCTCTCTGCCTGGCCCCCTCTCTCTCTCTCTCTGCCTGGCCCCCTCTCTCTCTCTCTCTGTTTCCACCTCCCCCTCTCTCTCTCTCTCTCTCTCTCTCTCTCTCTCTTCCCCCGTCTCTCTCTCTCTCTCTTCCCCCGTCTCTCTCTCTCTCTCTCTCTCTTCCCCCGTCTCTCTCTCTCTCTCTCTTCCCCCGTCTCTCTCTCTCTCTCTCTTCCCCCGTCTCTCTCTCTCTCTCTCTCTGTTCCCCCGTCTCTCTCTCTCTCTCTCTCCCCCCCGTCTCTCTCTCTCTCTCTCTTTCTGTTCCCCCCTCTCTGTCTGCCTGGCCCCCTCTCTCTCTCTCTGTTTCCACCTCCCTCTCTCTCTCTCTCTCTCTCTTTCCACCTCCCTCTCTCTCTCTCTCTTCCCCCGTCTCTCTCTCTCTCTCTCTCTCTCTCTCTTCCCCCGTCTCTCTCTTTCTCTCTCTCTCTCTATTCCCCCGTCTCTCTCTCTCTCTCTCTCTGTTCCCCCGTCTCTCTCTCCCTCTCTCTCTCTCTGTTCCCCCGTCTCTCTCTCTCTCTCTCTCTCTCTCTCTGTTCCCCCATCTCCCGCGCTCTCTCTCTGTTGCCCCGTCTCCCGCGCTCTCTCTCAGTTCCCCCGTCTCTCGCGCTCTCTCTCTGTTCCCCCGTCTCTCGCGCTCTCTCTCTGTTCCCCCGTCTCTCGCGCTCTCTCTCTCTGTTCCCCCGTCTCACGCGCTCTCTCTCTCCTTGTTCCCCCGTCTCTCGCGCTCTCTCTCTGTTCCCCCGTCTCCCGCGTGCTCTCTCTCTGTTCCCCCGTCTCCCGCGTGCTCTCTCTCTGTTCCCCCGTCTCTCGCGCTCTCTCTCTGTTCCCCCGTCTCTCGCGCTCTCTCTCTGTTCCCCCGTCTCTCGCGCTCTCTCTCTGTTCCCCCGTCTCTCGCGCTCTCTCTCTGTTCCCCCGTCTCTCGCGCTCTCTCTCTGTTCCCCCGTCTCTCGCGCTCTCTCTCTGTTCCCCCGTCTCTCGCGCTCTCTCTCTGTTCCCCCGTCTCTCGCGCTCTCTCTCTGTTCCCCCGTCTCTCGCGCTCTCTCTCTGTTCCCCCGCCTCTCGCGCTCTCTCTCTGTTCCCCCGTCTCTCGCGCTCTCTCTCTGTTCCCCCGTCTCTCGCGCTCTCTCTCTGTTCCCCCGTCTCTCGCGCTCTCTCTCTGTTCCCCCGTCTCTCGCGCTCTCTCTCTGTTCCCCCGTCTCTCGCGCTCTCTCTCTGTTCCCCCGTCTCTCGCGCTCTCTCTCTGTTCCCCCGTCTCTCGCGCTCTCTCTCTGTTCCCCCGTCTCTCTCGCTCTCTCTCTGTTCCCCCGTCTCTCGCGCTCTCTCTCTGTTCCCCCGTCTCTCGCGCTCTCTCTCTGTTCCCCCGTCTCTCGCGTTCTCTCTCTGTTCCCCCGTCTCTCGCGCTCTCTCTCTGTTCCCCCGTCT